>NW_025110544.1:420552-467252 GCF_011392965.1 Frieseomelitta varia
TTTTTTTGCTGAAAGACCACGTCTTTTTCACGTCAAATTTCCTTACGCTTAACCCGCGGTGTTTTCTCAATAGAAATCCCCTGAAGGATCATCAAAATCCTTTTCTCTGTCCGACGTTAAATTTACTTTCGGATGAATACAGGTGTTTTTAGAGTGTACGCGTTTCACGCGGATTCGAGCAGCGCCGCGTCACTTTTCCTTCCCCCGCCCCTTTGAAGAAAAAGGCACGTACCGCAGAAGAATAATGGCCAGCTCTCCGCGGAACGAAATTACTCGAGCATACGCGGATTTTTAAACCGGTCGACATTAATTCGTTTAATGCGCGGTATCGCGATACTCTCGCGAACTTTTCCAACGCTCCAATAATCCTTTGATACGTTTCACGAACCGATGAAACCGACCAGTCGAAGCGGATGAAATCGATCGCGGAAAACATCCGGACGAGCGTGCAACGGATAAATTTCGTTTAATTGCTGTCACCAGGCTTGGTTGCCCTCCTCACCCATTATCGTCCTCACCGTGTCAGCGAAAACGTTTGTGACATCCGATAGCTTCTCCTCTCTATCTCTCATCGAGGCGATCAAGACGCCTTCAACGTCGAATCGTTGTTTAACTAGCAACGCAAGTTAAATGACGGTTAAGGATGGGATCAAGTTTCGTTTCGTCGGTTTCGAACAGCACTCAGAGATGAAAGCGCTTCGGCAAGTACACTTGCAGAGCGTGTTCATTTCGTGCCAGTGTTGCCTTTCGAAACCTCGGAACGAGCTTGTTTCGAGTTTCGTCTGACTTGAGCTGTGAAAGAATCGAAATTCTTTTAAATTTATAGTTTCACTGAACCCGAGGAGTGAAGGAATTTTTCAAAACACCAGACAGAGTTATTTCTCTTCGAGTTATGTCGCTGATCTCAAGAAAGCTATATATCAAGCACGAATGACAGTATCAGCCTGTGTGTTTCTAACGCGAGCGCCACCGTAATTGCCCCAAAAAGAGGTCGCTGTAACCAACTGCTGAAAAAGTCAAATGAGGCAAGTAAACTAAGCAAACACTCATTTCGTACTCTTGATCCATTTTCGATGGTTATCTCGGTCCAGGTGATCCAACACAACCACAGCGACGCTCTGACGTTTCTTTACATCAGGGAAATAATTTTAATCGAACATTCTCAGATCCTCTTTTCAGGAGTCCTCTCTTCAACATTTCTTTTCTTTTTTGAATTCAATGTAGAATTCGTCTTAATCCCACGTCTAGGGACAAACGGGGAGCTAGGGAAGCAGCCGTGAGCCGCGCGGGCTCCCTATCAAGATGGACTACATCCATAATGCATGACGGTCGCGTGTCTCGCGCGTACAAATGGTGGGGATGGCATGAGTGGCGAGGAGCGAATGGGGAGGGGGAAGAGCGACTAGGCGAAGGTCGGAGGGAAAAATTCAACAGCGCCGGTAGGCTCGGGTGAACGCAACGGAAACGGACCGGTGGCCTCTCTCCCTCGCGCTGTAACACGGGGCAGAAGGTGTTTCAGGGGCTGACCTGAATTCAGGTGGGCTGAATCAATACCGCGCTCGTTCACCTCGCAGTTACCGTGGCAACCAGACTCCTTTATTAAATATAACCTGCACCGGTGTTTCCTGTGCGAGCCCGTTAACCTTCCGGACCACCTGGACACAGTCGACGACCTGTGTGTCTCGCTCCTTTCCCTCCTTTCGATAGAAGAGGAAGAGAGAGAGAGAGAGAGAGAGAGAGAGAGAGAGAGAGAACCTTGATGGAGGACGATGGTCTTTCGTCTCGGGGTCTTTCTCTCTTTCTTTCTCGTTGGCGAGCCACGATCGAGACGACCTTGGCACCGGTGAACCGGGGTCGGTGCCAGGTTTCAGGAAGTGCACACGGCTCCCTCCCTCGTTCGATCTGGTTGCTCGTTCGTGCTATGGCCGAGTTTAGATAGGATTAGAACGTGTAACGTGATTTTCGTGCCTAACTTTGAGAAACGTTGGAGGATGAGGGCTAGTCTTGATGGCTAGTGTCACCGGTGTTTATTGTACGTGTTGTTAGATGTCCGCTTGGTATCTACTCGTCCCTGGCAACAGCTTTATACTACGTGACACATGATTTATGTGTCGTGTTTCGTTGTCTGATCGTTCGGTGTGCTTGTATCAATTGTTGGAAGTGGCTGGCATAATGAAACGCTAAATTTATTTTAGAAACTACGTTAGCCGATTAGGATTAGCTGATTCTGTGTCATTGAACAACCTCTGCAGGTAACATCTGATACGATTTAGGTGCCCAATATGATTTATGCGCTTGTTGCTTGATAATCTGTTGTACAACAGCCAGACATGTTCACTGACTAACTTAGGTTTTATTGATCGATCTTTGAGAGTAACTACACTGGCTGCAATTTTTCCTTGTTAATTCAGGAACTTTGTAAGCCCAGCCCTCATTAATTTACACAATCAAAATTGCCCAACACAAACTACCCAAGTTACTTTGCTTCTCAAACTTTCCATGCTAAATTTAAATCTTTCTGGTGCTTCCGTTGAAGGTGTTTTCGTTTAAAAAGCAGAATCCTTCGTTGCACGTTCAAAAGAATCTTTTATTAAAAACACCTTGTTTTGCACATGGCTGGTACAAGCGAATCCGTTTTTGTTGCTCTCTCTCTCAATATTGGACGAAGATTTGCTTGTAACAAGAGCGTCTGGTCGAGTGGTTGCCCAATTAACAGGTTAATGATGTTGTGATGTGTAAATTCCTGTACATTCCATGTTGTTCTATTCGAAATCTTCTCTGTGATCTACGTCTGGCCAGGGATCTATTTGAAGCTTCCTCAAGTGGCTACTCTTAGTTGCCAGGAATCAGTTCACTCGGTGATCCCAACTCTGTGACTTGTAGCTTCGCATCTTGATCTATAGTGTTGGCTTTTCTTTTATCCTACTTTTGTGATTCCACCGATCCACTCAGCCTTTGCTCAGAGATTAGGTAAATAGTTCCGGAAGTATCAGAGAGAATTGACCAAATTTGGATTTTACTTAAAAGGATCAAACACTGAACACTGACAGAAACTACAGGAGATCCTAAATGATCACAAATGATTACTGAAAAATCGTAAACAACTTCCAATACTCCAGAAGCAAATCACTTTGCGAGAAAATTACAATCAGAGATTCTAAATGATCCCGAGGAATTCTAAACGAGACGAAACGGCCCTGAAAAACACGAAAATACGTCAAACAACCTCGGATAAGATTAGGAGACTCCAAGGGATTCCTAAATGAAAGACCTCAAATAACCCCGAGAGACTTTCAAATGTTCTCAAGAGACTTCTCCGGGCACTCAGAATAATCCTAAAAGATCCCAACAGACGACAAAAGGTCTCTCTCTCTCTCTCTCTCTCTCTCTCGAGACTTTTATTTACCGTGCATTCCAGCGTTACACGCGTCTACTTCAACTTTCTGCAACACTCGACGCTTAATTAAAGTGAACTTTATAATAATAACAACGTCGTATGGTCTTTATGCACAGTTCCATTAACCACCGTGGGTAATGTAGCCAACGATGCTATCGCTAATTTTGCATACACGCTCTCTCGGGAGTAATTAGACGTGTGTATCACAGCGCTGAGCGGAACACAGGTTTTTGAGAGGGGCTGAAACACGAGTGAATTGCTCGCGATCTTGTTAATGTTTTGCGCAAGTGGAAATTAATCTCGGCCACGTGGCTGTAATTCGAAGGAAACGAAGGAAAACCTAACCTCTGACGAGAAAATGAATTTCCAAACCAGATATTCCGACGAATCCTCGTCATTGCAATCCTCGTCAAAATGTCGCAGAGTGTTTCAAAAATTAAGTGCACTTCAGAAAGTTAATGACAAATCCGTAAATTGAGGCGCAAACTATCTTCATATTGATTCAAAAACGAGGAAAAATCCTGTCAGCACACATGTGTGCAAAAGTGTGGAGGAGCTTGGAAAGGAAAAAAGAGCAAGATCGTACTTTCCATTTGGAAATGGAAATTTCCATCTGAATGCATCCAACGTATAAAAGTGCGCAAGATTAACGCAGATATGCATCAACCATACCGTGCCATTGAAACAATTTTTTTCCACGTCAAACCGATCTCGAAGATCTCCGAGCTTGAAACATCCAGTATAACCTGTTTCCCGCGGCTCGTTCAACATTTTATGCCGCTCGAGTATCCTCGCAAGTATGCCCTCTCACGGATTTAACGTTCTCGAAGCCGTTCCCCGATTTTCGGGCGTTCCACCTCGTAATAAACCATGGGAACACCCTCTCGCCAGTCGGCAAAATTATGCCTGATCTCAGCCTGGCTTTCGCTGCAAATCCCGCTCGCTTCAAGCGAGCCGAATGAATTTTCTGATATCGGAAGCAGTAAACATTGGCTTTGATGCGGGGAGAGGGGATCTCGTGCATCTTTACATACCGCTTAAATTACATTGTGACACTTTCGTGTGCAACAGAACAGGAAAGCGTTCATCGTGGTATATTGACTAGAGTCGGGGTTTCAATTGAAACCACAGAATTGTGAATATCGAAATTTAATTTAGACTAATTTCATTTCACAAATTTAGGCTTCATTCTAGGCCTTTGTACGAAGACAAATTATTTTCTTTCTTATTTTTTTTTTTTTTTTTTTGTTAATTTAGTTTAACTAAAAGTTCAAGTCTAAGTCTATTTTTAAGCTACATGAGCTTAATATGGACATGCTAACCCTAATTTAGGCTTAGTCTAAATCCAGACCATCTCAGTAGCTCGACAGGCACAGAGACAGTCAGAACTTTGCTTTGAATTAAAAATCATTTCTCTACGGCGACAAAAATTATTCCAGTTCTCTCTTGGAACAGGTTTCCCTTATCTCTCGCGTATCGATACTGTTCTCACATTTCTCTCGCACAGGTACAAAGGCAAGGTATCAAAAGTATCAGATTCACAAATCATAGCATTGAAGAGGAGGATAGAATTAAAAAAGAAAACCACTTAGATGAAGTTCCCTATCAAATTTCTAAACTACATTATCCCTACGTACCATGACAAGGCTAAACTTTGGGACATAATTAAAAAACCTCTACATTTAAAATTGATCTCAATTCAACATCGTGGTCGTAAACATTTTTTTTTATAAGATCTATAAAAAAAAATATAACACTGTTATCTCCAAGGTAATTTATTCTGTTAATTTTAAATTAATGATCAAATTATTTTCTTTAATTACAATTTTTTAAATTTAATAATTGTCTATCGAACTCCCCCCCCCAAGTTGACAAATTTCGATCCGTCAAGCTACAAAGACTCCTTTGTCCCATCTTTCGTACGGTTGAGGGACAAACGGAAGAAGAAAACAGGTATGTACGTCGCAGGCGGAACCCGGGTTGAAAGCAACAATCCGGCGCCAATGATCTGAATAAGCATCCAGGTCAGCACACGTGACAGCCTGAAGATTGTTTGGACCCGCCGCGACCGCCACTCTCCGCGGCTGTTTAACTGAATCCACGCCAGCAGGAAGACTCTATTTATACCGCGGTAACGAGGTCTTGGATGTGATCTTACGAAATGCTCCGAGGAGAATTCGTTTCCACGGGAGGAAGACATCGAATAAACCCGCCGTTGCCTCGACGTTCCGGTTTCCCATCCTCCCTTCCCCGCTGGAAAAACTCGATCTGCCCGCCTCATTTCGCTGCTCGCCGAGGGCGGACGAAATCGGTCATGTCAGACCGAAATTCGATTACCAGCCACGGTTCGTTCAAAGGGTGACTCGGTTGACGAATCCCCGACACGTTTCGCCGCAACCGATTCCAGAGTTAAAATTGGTTTCTCGATGAACGATCGTTGGGTCGCGGTTTGTAATCATTGAATTTCATGCCCATCGCGATCCTGCCGCCCTCTGCGTGCTCCAAATTCCATGCTTATCTCGCGCGATCGTCGCGCCACCACTGGTTTTTCTTCGCCCCCCTAACGCTTTCACGCCCAGATAAACGTTCACGAACCGGGTTGATCGAACCGGGGAGAGTTTTTGATGGTGGCTGTAGATGAGATTGGGAAGATACTGATTTCCAAGACGCACGGTTAGGATACACAGTTGGGGAATGAAATATACGAGAGGAAGTGGAGCGCTTGCCAAGCATCCGCGGATCGTGAGGGCAAACAACTCGAGCCAATTTCGTGACTCTCTCTTTTTTTTTTTTTTTTTTTTTTAAATACGAGCTCGTCGCGTCGTTCATAATCTTTTTGCTAGTTACTATTTACTACCTAAATTGCCGCGGTATAATATTCGAAAGATATGGAAGATATTACGATTTGATATTTATTTTTGAAACAGGTACAGAGAAGGATGTGTAATGTTACGTGACGGATAAAATGATTTCTTTTTTTACATTTAAAACGCTGAATTTTAATTCTATATCGGAGATTGTTTTTCTCCAGCAATTTTCGATCCACCCGGTCTATGAAAAGTGCCGAGGATGGAAAATATTACTGTCGAACAAAAAGGTAACATTCCAAAGCTGTTATTACGCGAAATATTATCCTTCCTTTTCATCAAATGATAACCGTTTTATCCTTTAAACTGGCTCAAAAGGGAAAATATTAAATTACTTTTTGTAAGTTTCGCGACGGAATTATAAAGTCGGATCGGTACAAGCGTATTAAACGGTGCTCGGTTAATTAATTCATCTAATTGCCAGGTTTTGTCTTGTCTCTTTGCAAAACGCAAAGCTTCTCATTTCCCTGCTATTATCGAAGTTTCAATCTCTTAAATTCTTATGGGAAAATGCTACGTTTTTATGTATCAAATAACTATTTACATCGAGCTACGCTCAAAGAAAATTTCATATTCCTTCGTTGTTTCTCGCGTTATTAAAAAAAAAAAGAAGTTGCGTTTCATTTCTACCAGAAGCTGGCGGAGATCGATAAAACTGTCGATTAAAGGAGCAAGAATGCGATAATTAAGCAGATAACGGTGTATTCATTACGTGCACGAGTAAGTTTCACAAAGAATGTGCACTCGAAAGAATTGTTTGCCCTGCAATTCAACAATTTCATTCTGACGTGTTTACTGCCACATTTACGACGAGTGCCACGGACAGGTAATTTATTGCCTGATATATATACGTCTCTCTGTTTACAGCATAACTTTTACAGATTATTTTATTCCAATATTTCACTTTCCCACAAATGTTGTATTTTGAGAAAGTACGTTTGTATATGTTTTTTTTTCTACGTTGACATCCATTTTTTTTTTTTTATAAGAAATATTTTTACGCACCCTATAATTTTTTGTTATACTTGCATTATTTGCAATAATTTATTGTTATAATTGTACCATCTATATCTACATTGGATATTTTATGTATTTTTGACAAAATTAGATTATATATTTATAATCCAATCGAATAACATTTATAAAATTTAGATTATATATTTATATTATTATAAATATCAGATAATATATTTATATTATTATAAATATCAGATTATATATTTATATTATTATAAATGTCAGATTATATATTTATATTTTTATAAGTATCAGATTATATATTTATATTATTATAAGTATCAGATTATATATTTATATTATTATAAGTGTCAGATTATATATTTATATTGTTATAAATGTCAGATTATATATTTATATTTTTATAAGTATCAGATTATATATTTATATTATTATAAATATTAGATTACATGTTTTTGTCAAAGTACCGTTTATTTTCGTCTATTTTGCAATTTACCAAATTCTCTATTCTGATGCTGTGTTCTAGATATTTCCGCACACGGTTGTATCTCCGCGACACGACGACGACAGAGCCGGATGATCCCAATTTACAAAATCCCGATTGTTCCGGGTTGCAGCCAATCAACTAACGGCCCTACTACTCGCGTCATCAAGCAAGGAGAAAAAAGTCGTTGCAAAACGAAGCGAGCGCACGCGCTACGTGCGAGAAAGGAAAAGAAAGTAGGAAGAGGGAGGGGAAAAAAAAGAAAAAAAAAAAGGAGAACGATAATGGCGACTGCTCGAGAAAAGTGGACTGTCGGTCGCGTGACGCGACATTTGTGTCACCGGGACACATGGTGACACGTCGTTTATATCGCGGATAATTATCGCCACTGTTCTGTGGCCACGATTTTAAAAGACACGTATTCGAGATCACGTTTCAAGATGCGTGCGGCGCTATAATAAAATTCGCTCTCTTTGTTCGCAGCGAGCAGATAACAATCTGAGAGAATTACGTACACGGAGGTTCGAGAAAACATTGGAAACCAGCATATGCATCTGCCGATCATAATCGGATCCTTAAAGTTCCAAATAATTAACGTTCGAATATTTTTTAAAGAATCTTAAGATTAGAAACGTATTTTTAAAAAATCCATTGGGGAAACTTTTCCCCCGCTTCAAACAATTGGCAAATTTATTATCCCGTGATCGTGGACGAAACGTTAATCAGATCGCACGGTCTGTGACCGTAGAGCTTTCGAGGCTGGGACGCGATAAAATCGTACGGGACAGAGACCGATGACGGAAATACTTCCTAACAGAAGTGGCAAACCCTTGGCTCTGGCCCCATATAATTAATCATCGCTTCGTACCGGCGTGATTGGCCACAAGGGAAACAGGCTAGCCGTGAAAGAGTGCGCCGCCAAGCGCAGTGCAAACATCCTCACACTCCAAAAAATACCGCGAAGAAAAAAGAAAAAGAAGAAGGAGAAGAAAGAACGAAACGAGTTTCGGTTGCGATTTCGAGTTCGATGACCCTCCGCTTGAAATTTCCTGCCTCGACGAATAATGAATCTTCTCGGTGGTTCTTCGGTTTGGCGCAAGCTCTTGAGAGCTCGAGGTTTTATTGTTTCGCGTTGCGCGTGAAATGGACAGTAACGGTTTGTTTAACAGAGGAGACATTGCTGGTTTGGCATGAACTTTGTTTGCAAGCTGACACGCGCAGTCCAATTTCATTCCTGCGGTATCAGGTGTCCGTTGCACTGCTTCTCTTCATTATTGTCAGTAATCCGTCGTTTAATGTACAATTTGTTTCCGTGTCGGGAATCATGATTGAGTATTGACGATGAGTTGATCACGATCATTTTTATCTCCGCGCGTGTGTTATGCTGTGTCAATTCTCATTTTCCCTTTCAGCCGCATCAGCCCCTTCTCAAAGCTGTTTGTTCATTCAATATTTTTCTCGCGCGAGTGCTTCCACAACACAGTTACAAAGAGAACAAAAGGCGGCATCTTCAGTAACACGATCGAGGCCAACTCGAGGTAACTCGGCAACATGTGTTTGCTAATTCCTTTAATAAGCTTCGCAGACTGATCCAGACGTCGATCAGACGGATCGTGATTGCTTGTATAGTGCTTTCCCCCTAACAGGTGAAGAAAGAACCAAGGAGGAACACCGTCATTCAAGACGCGATAACAACGGCTGGGGAATTTATAAATGGGGGAGAGAAATTTGCCAGACGATTCAGCGCGTCGTTTCGCGAAGCACGTGTACGACGTTTTATGGCAGCGATAACTTATAATTATGTCATCGTGTCGAGTTATTTTTGCGCGGCACACGCGGGCCACCGAAAATCACGTTTCTTTTCTCTTTCTTTTCTTTTCTTTTTTTTTTTTCCATCCACCGCTCTTAGCCGACTCCATCTGTTCTTTTTCTCTTCGGAACAGAGGAACCACCTGGCAAAGGGATATCCTTTTCGCGTCGAAATCCCGCGATTTTTCCTTTGTGAGACGTACCTCCGGGTTGGAAAGCTGAGAGAAAAAAAAGGGAATCGGAATATTCCGGGGGAAAATATTGTCCGAGTTCTGGAATTATTCTGGTTTCTGAATTATGCATGATGGATAAAAACCTAAATTTTCGTGGAAAATGTTTTCCGCAGATGTAATTTATTCTTTCTTCTTTTTTTCTTTTTCGTAAAAAAAGAAACTGCAATTTTAATACAATTACGAACTTCCGTTTGGTTGGTTCTTCGTGACAGAATCCATCGTTTAACGTACTATATATATATATATATATATCTTTTTTTAATAAAATACGATTCTGACGTATAATACAAATAGTTGTAGAATTATTTTGCAAATTCGATGTTTCGCAGGTCGGTTCTTGCGGAAATGCGGAATTGATACAGATGGCTGGATTCATGGAATATTCAATTTTTGTTGACCGCAGAGTGGTTTCGCGTGTTCCATATTTCACGTGGACTTTATCCAGGCTCGCTGGAAGGGCACCAGTTCCCCGGACTTTGAACTCCGATGCCGCCATCGCGGAGACAGTTTCCATGCCAACGTGTTTTCCACGAAACTTCCTTTACAACGGACGTTAAGATCGCTGGAATATAATCGTCGAGAAACGTCGACGATCTAGAAACGGGTTCAGTGGAACCGATGCCAAACTGGTCGACGTTCCTCATCTCTCTCGCGTTCGCAGACTCTTTTATATCTAGCGTTAGTTAAAATGGCTCTCATCGATCATGACACGATGTTGGCAACACTGGACGCACGAGTATACTCTATATGATAATTGAGATCGTTCCGGAGATTATAAATTTTCATCTTTCTACGTATTTTACGCACATTCGAGGTCGTATCATTCGAAACGTTTCGCTGGCAAAATCAGAATTTTGAACGTTGACTCTTTATAATTCAGCTTTACGCTTCAGTAATCACATTACGAAATTTACTCTTTTTTTTTTTTTTTTTTTATTTAGCAGCGATTGAAATATTTTCCATCGATCGTTCCACAATGTTGGTACTGCTGAATACACGGATACTAGTCTGAGAATTAAATTGCGATCAAAAGCTACTAACTGCGAATTAATCGTATTTAATGTATTCATCGAAAGGGAAGTAAATGGATTGAATTAACAATAATGGTGTTGCGCAATCATTTGCAGATTCAGATTGTGTCAATTTTCAAATTCATAATGAGAGGGTGCGGACGTTCGTTCCCGAGATTATGTATCTTTTTATACGATCGTGCAGATACTGTAATTATTTTTCTTGACACGTCAAATAATTTCACATTGAGTTCAGATTCGAGAAGTATAAGTTTTCGCAACTTTTTTTTTTAACGAAGAAACTTTAATAATTTGCTCGTGTAAAGATACGAGTTTGTACCTTTCTCGCTAACGTCGTTTCTGGTGCCAGTTAAAAATGTCTGCCATTAATCCTTAACGCAACATTGGCAACACTGAATTTCCCAATTGGAAACATTCCGAGAGTTAAGCAGTAAGACTCAGACTAATTCGTCATTTTCCAGAACTTCAAAGAAATAAAGAAAATGTTGCTCGAGGTAGAAAAACTTTTAAGTTTGTACACCGAAGCTAAGGAAGAGAAAAGAAACTTATAAAAATTTGATAAATTTGCTCACGAATGTAGAGAAGTAACTAAAACTTTTAAGTTCGTGTCTGACAGAAGGAAAGAATCCCAAATCAATTTGGCAAATTTGATTACGAATCTAGGGAACTTGAAATCTAAGATCATAGATATGTACCTTTAACAAAAAGAAAAAAGAAAGAAATTCAAAGTTAACAAATTTAATTACGAACGAAATACATCCCTCGGGACTAGTTTGCACTTCAAATAGGCAGTCCTGCGTTTAGGGCAGTCCTGATGTGAATTACAATCCCAGAACACGAAATCCTCGTATACGTCATGGGGTTCTATGGTGTAGTAGCTCAAGACGATAACGAACAATGTCAAGTACAACGTACAACTCTGTTCTACCACTAAATACGAAGGAAAACAGCCTTCAAACACGGAAAGGTGCATGCACAAGTGTATAAGGGGTTGGTTTCCTTTGATCGTGCCACGTATAATCACGTTACTCACGTTCGAGTAACAAGATAATGAAATGCTTGTATGACAGTTTTATAACGTAAGAAGAACGTTAAGTTTGTTGCTTGGTAGAGAAAATTTGTTAAACGTAATTATTTTGCTTCGATGATATTCGACCCATTTGAGTTTCACCAGACTAAAACAGGGCTGAGTTTCTGTTCTGTTCTGTTCTGTTTAGAACAGGTTCGACTGACTAAATTTCAACTAAAATAAGTTCTCGAACGTGGATATAATTTGTATTGTAGGATACGATGTAATATCTTTGTTTTTTACAAAAATTTAATTTGCAACATATATATACTATAACAGTAATTGCACATTGAGATTATATCCGTTGTTAGGCTCGTGAAGTAACCCCCCTAAACTCAAAATAAAACTGTGACTTTGGCATTTCTTCCCTCAGGGTGGGTACCATGCAGCAAAATTATGCATACATATTCAAATATGGAATCAGATCACTATAGGCAAATTACTTTGGCGAGTTCCGCTGAAAAGTATTTCGTGTCACGAGCTCGCCTGCGAAACCTAATATTCTGTACTACGGAAACAACGGAATATTTGAAGAAGTAAATGCATTCTTGCATAGCGTCTACAGTGGCTGGATGCATAATCCACTGTTACATTCCATTTTGCAATCTCCTATAAACTTATTAGATGCAATTTCAGCTCTAATTAACTTCTGAAACTTTAATTAACCCGCTCATAAGATCCACTTCGTTTCAATAAAAACCCAAGAGTGATCAAAAGTTATAATTTCGAGTGTAGCTGCAAATTGAGATTACGATCCTAATTGTTGTTGTTATTTGTTGGCTGTTGAACTTTTAATGGGTATTAGTCTTGACCTTAAGCCAAGTTTGAATGCATTATGCATCGTCTGCGGTGGCAAATGTATCTCTCCTGACTGTATTTTCTTCTACATTAATAATTCACAATACGCCATGAACGCCGTTATCTCGTCTTTTGCATTCTTATCGTGTTGCGAACAGAGTAAATAAATAAGTTTGTGATGAGGATCGAGAAAGGCATGACTTTCATTAACTCAATTTTAATCCAAATGCGTTGCGTTGGAATTATATTAGGAATATTTTTAATATTAGGGAATTTTTAATATTACAGAAGTTGTAGTAATATACACTATTATTAAAGAAGAATATACTATGCGTTAAGTTTTTAGTACATAATCAAAAATCCCACTACATAATCAACTGCTGAATAATTGAATAACTAAAATTTTCAATTTATCGCAAAGGAAGGAGTATTAAAACACTTTTCGAAAAACAGAGATATGCCCTTAAATTTTGTCAAACCCAATCTACAGTAATCCACCCTGTAACCAATTAAACAAAAAGGGGGGGAAAGATAGCAAAATTAACAAAACATCTCGATTTACAAACCTAGCCTGTGAAAGTCAAAAATTACTAAAACGTAAGCTTACAGCGTACTTTCAGAATTAAAAAAATTCAGCGTGTAAACTCGCCGAGGTCGATCTGCCCTAGCTCTCAATCGCTCGTCGTTTCTAGGTACTTTCACGACGCCATAAACGCGCCAGGTCCCGTTAAAGAATGAAAAAAAAAAAAAAAAAAAAAGAGGAGAAGCTGGAAATGGAAGTAAAGCACTCACCAGTCTGCACGAGCTTGAGCGTGGCGGCATTGTGCTGTTTGAGCGGCTCATTGAGCCCTGGCTGTATGAGGTCCTTGAGAGGATTAGCGGCATCCTCGCCGGCGCCGACACGACTGTTTTGCATAGTCCTGGCGTGTTGCTCCGGGCGAGTACTCTTCTTCGGTTGCTCGTGGCTACGCGATATCTCGTTACGGCTCGCCCTTCTTCTACGCGTGTGGCCTCCTCGTTCCCTTCGCCTCTCCTTTCGCCTCTTGTTGCTGTCTTGCCCTCGTGGGCGGTCGTTTCTCTCGTTGACAGCGATCACGGTCACCTGACAACTCGGCCGACGATCCCCGGTCAACACTGAACTAGGGTCACCGTCTGGGTTCTCATAGATACGCAACAGCTCGTCTGCCGGGTAGATGACGTACATGCCCAGCCGATGGTGTGTCGTTCGACCGATCGCGTGTCCAATCTGCCGATTCGCTGGCTACCGTGGCTGCTGCCTCCTCCGCTGCTGCTCCTGCTGCTGCCGCGTTTCTCGGCCGAGCCAACATCGCTGCCCGCCAATTCATCGTTTATGAGTCCGCCGCGAGTCACGCTGCCAGGCCACGCGAACAGTCGCATCTTCTTGGCACGCGAGCCACCCTCGATGTCTCTACGGCCGTTACGTTCCTTTTCTCCTCCGTGGCGACGTGGCAGCAGTTTCCCTTCAGCCTGGCAAATCGGTCGTTCAACGTGCGTGCGTATTTATTGGAGATTCGGCCGCCAATTGGTCGATAGCGGCTGTTGGCCTGTAACAAAGAACACGAGTTGTCAGTGGGGTTTAAAAATGCGTGACAATGATACTGATTGTGAGTAGTTTTTCACTCTTCGGTGAAAAGTGATTCTCAATTTTAAATAGACGTTGATTTACAACGAATCGTTACAATCTGTCGTTAGAATCCCCGGTAAAATGGGCTGACAATCGTCATCTCAGGGTTAGACTCTCTCCCTGCCGATTTCAACAATGTCAACTATTTGGAGAGGCCTATTACTGGCTCGACTACCTCACTCGTTAGTCATACCGTGTCCCTATATAACATTCTAAATCTTGATACAGCTAACGGCACCGCTATACTTTTGCTTTAGCGTTGCTCGTTCCAACGTTCCAACCTAGGGATTCCTGGTCTCTGCAAGAATAGAACATTCAAGTACGTCCTTTTTAGCATAATATTCACGATTCTCAATGCACGTTTTCGTGCATTGTTTCGCAGTTTGCTTTGACCCACTCCGGATCAAGAACGTGTTCCCCGATTGTAAAGTAGATCCCCTTTAAAGGATATTTTCAACGATATTTTCATTCCTCCAGGCTGCAGTTCAATTCAGTATTTATTTAAATAATCGCCGCGCCACGGCAACGGCGCATGAATTATTTACGAAGTTCCGTTTTAACTTGGTTAAGGCTCGCCTGTTTGTTCCACGGAACGAGAAGCGTTCTGTTTACAAGGTAAACGACTTATTCAGCGTTTTCTGAATAAAGACGAGGGAACTTCTTCTTATTTCCACGACTGGAACAGAGACGTCGCGATGTAAATAATCCTCAGTGATTTGAACATAATTTCAATGGTTCTTGTACAGAATGAACGGAGATGTATTGAATTGATCGCATATTCGACTTTATTTGAAAATCACTATCTCCAGTCATCTATAACCTCGGCGTGAAATATAACTCTTTATGAACGAAACTTTACTTTTATTCTTCGGTCATGTATCTTCATCTCCATCTAACATCCATAACTTTAGATTTCTCTGCAAGCAGATATGGAAACACCTCTCCTCCATCGATTACCAATAGATTAGAGCATAAATGCATAGTCACTGAAAAAAATTTGTCCATCTGTCTTCTCTATAAAAAACAAAAAAATTGCATCACTACAGAAAAGTCGATCCATCAATCAATCTAAACGTCCAGATGCTGCTCTTTTATTCTGATGGATTACGCGCCTAACATAACCTGTCCAACAAGTTGCAGAGACAACATAAATCACACTGAATTTTGAACTTTCCCACAACACGATCACTGAGATACACATAAATTCTGTTCAACCAGCCAGGTTTCCTTATTGCAGTGGTTTACGTATTGAGCTACTTGTTGCTGAAACATAATCTGACTCAGGGAGGAAGATTCTAATTCTAGCTTGATAAACTGCGAGCCTGAGCCAACCTATAGCCATCGGTTATAGAGACAGTATCACTGACAAATTTGGGAGATGCTCGTCAGATCCTGAGTTAGCTCGGATTAACTTCAGAAGAGTTACCTAATTATGATTAGAGTGACTCATATAAAAACAAGATTCAATTAATTCAACTAGACTGAGACGTGAAATTGTCCTTGTTTGTTGATGAGAATGCAGCTTAATAACGTCTGCCAAAATTACTAACTCTGATCTCTCGAGAGAGGATCCATCTTCTTAGAAGCCTGACTCGTCAAACACGATAAATTCTACCGCGACGAGTATATCACGATTTTTGCCTTCGGTTTCGATACCAATAGACGTAAGCGGGTCAGGCATCGAGAACCTCGCGATTTTTCTATTCTGCCTTTACAAAGAAACCCTCTCAGACTTGATAAATCACCAATACCGTGGCCCTGCTTCTCTTTTGTCGTCGCTCCTCCTCCTTTTCCCTTCAACTACGACGAAGCCACTCGTTCACAAGGATTCACCTTGTTTCCTGTTAATTGCTGATTTCGTCACCTCGCGATGGCTTTCACATTTTCCAGAATTTTAAAAGACTTATTCAAATGCTACTTCTGATCTCCATCGTAATTCTACCAGTATTCCCTCTACAATTTTGATGACCCTAATCGGGTCATCGATTTGCTGAAAATATCTGTAGAAGATAGAAATTGGCAGCGTGAGATGTGTCTGGTTAGAGGACTCTTGTAACGCGAATAAAAGTAGCAAGAGCTAAGGTAAAAGTGAAATTCCGTTAAATCCCAAGAAGAAACCGCATGTTTTATTTAAATTATTTTTGCGTATTTAAGTTCCAAAAGTGTACACTTTCGAGTATATTAAAAAGGATTGAAGACGCTTGTAATTTTCCTTAATAGAAAGCAGCAATTAACATCAAAAACTTTCTCTCTTAGATGCTAACCCATTTGAGGAACAGCATTGCGTTGTCGTAACCCATTTCACTTGCAATATTTTTCAATTAATTTCTGTTATTAAACATTGCTGCTATGGAAAGAAATTCTCTTGATATGTTTTCATTCTTATATTCTCCACAATTTTCATGAAATTTCAAGAAACCAAAGTATTTGCAATGCTGTGATCTGTTATCAGTCGGTGTTACATGTTAAAAGCTTCCGATTCTTTTTACAAAACTCGAAGAAATTTACAGAATAATAATAAATTGGAGGCAATTTATTTTCGTCGAAGTGCTCTACTTGATTCAGGCCAAATTCTTTTTAACAGCGCGTGGTTGAACTTCAAAGACCGTTTGAGCGAACAAAACCTAATTCATTAAACCGGTAATGCGACACACGGGTGAAATCAGACGGCACTTTAACGCGTCTGAAAAGTTCGGAAATCACGTTACAATATCGGATTAAAATGCAGCCAGCCAGCCGTTCCATTCGACGACCAAATAATTGGAGCACTTGCTCTCAATTATCCCGCGCTTTTTCTCTCCCTCCCCCCACGTTGAGACAGCTGCGGTGCCAAGGAATCCCCCGGCTGCTTTTTCCGATAAGCGTTACCAACCGTCGTTCGTCGACTGTCGCCAATTTAAGTCGGAATTCATCGCGAGGAATCTCGCAAATGCATCTGAGCGATAAGTGGTTGAGAGAGATATTAGATAAAATCTTCAAATGAGATGGTACTTTACTGTAGAATTTCAGAAATCTCGCCTCGTAGAATTTTTGTACGCTTTTCTAAATACATTCAGAGAATTGATGAAATTTTCAAACGATCTTGCATTTTCTTTTTTTCTTGCGCGCGCGCAGAAATAAATTCCTGGAAGTCCGCCTAGAATTTCAGAAATACTCCTAAAACTATTACGTATTAATAAACTCGGAATTCCATGGATTATGTGCGTCTGAGAATGTGCGAATGATAGCGGAGATATTTCCAAAGGATGAACAATTTTAAAATTGTCTGATACATTCCAGATTCTTTGAATTTTATATGAGATGCACCGGGCTATTTCAATATACGTATACTACGTATCGAATTGGACATTGTTGGATCGCACGGATAGCGAAAACGACACTCCGGCATTTCCTGTCTGCTTCGATTGCAATCGATTGAATATTAATTGCATTCTCATCTTTTTATTGTTATATTATAGGTCGCGCAACGTTAGGTCGTTGAGTGCAACGTGTCAAGAAAGTTACGCGCGAGGACCACAACCACACGTTGTAGCATAATTTCGAAGCACAAGCACGACAAAATTGCCGACCAGAGTGATGCAAGACACCAACTATGAAATTAGATAACGAATTTTCTAGAACTGACTCTCATTAACTGACAACTTCAGTCAGCTTAATGTAAATGGATAATTAATTTCACGCGACTGGAACGTAATTCAAATCTCCCGCCAAATCTCCAATTATTATTCAATAATTTTAAACGTGATCTCGTGAAATTTTTCTAAATGCTAAACTTTAAATACATCTTTATATATTATCGTCTAGAGATTTCATTAGATAATCTGTTCTATCTTTTTAATTAGGTTAGAATAATTAATGTACTAATCGAGGTGGGAAAATATTACATACTCTTTCGATCATCTTGTCATTCCAACCTCTAATTAGAAATGTAACACTATTACACAAGTAGAAATAATGTTCATACAAATAATATTTTTAACGTCACGTTTCGTAGTAAAGAGATCTTTTATTTACAAAACGATTTAAAGATTTGAAAATCGCGCAGAGTCTCTCTTTCCATTTGATTGAGCTCAACTTTCAACGATACTCTATTATTTTAACATTAGAGAAATGAGAACTGAATACAAACGTTGCAACAAAATCGTTTAATTAGAAGGTGGCAACGTGTTGATGTAGAAAAATATCAGATTCTTGCGTACCTTTTCATCTTAACCTCCATTTCACGCCACGTGCAATAATGTATCCTGACACACAAAACTGTCATGAATAACAAAAATCTTCGCGCACAATGGAAACACGGCACACAATACGCGTGAAATTTAATTTCGCGAAGCAGTTCATCGAAATCGTCGAGAACTTTTCGAATTTCGAAACGTTTGCTCAACACGGCGACCCGCACCGGCCAGGGAGGGACAAACAACTGACGAAACTGTCTCGATTGAATTGGCGCGTCATACACGCGACAGTGGCGGGAGATGTCGAAAATTTAAAATCGAATTCCCGGCTCGTCAGAATTCATCGAATTGTACAAGCAGGGAAATCCATCGACGCGGTACGATATTTGATATAATTCTGATTTCAATTATCGACAAGTGAAACAACGTGGCACAGAAACCGGAAACAGTAACCGGAGACAGAAAATATCGATGGAACCTTCCATTATGCGAGCCATCCGCGGGATTCTCTTACAAATTACATCCGCTGGGAGAGGTTCAAGGCAGTATTGCGTGAAATCAGCAGAGTTTCGAACAATACCTCGTTGTTTCGTTCTTTCTTAATAATTTCGTATTAACTAGATTGTTAAATTATTCATTCGAAATTGAGAATTAAAATTAAATTAAATTTTGATACGGGTAGTGGAGTGAAATAGATGTTTGCAGCTGCAGCATTTCATAATGAAAATTTTAATTTAATTAATTGAAGTAGAAATATATTCTTGAAAATAAATTATATTAATTATCATTAAGGTATATATTAATTGAAAACAAACAAGTTAATTAAAAGATTATGTATCATCAATGAAAAACGTAAAAATGTAAATAACTTCGTCCTGATGGTCTTACAGCTGCGTATTCATCAGTTCATTTATTTGCAATTCAATAAACCACGGATTCCCTCAGATATGCAGAACGGTCTTCATTATAATTTTACGCTTCCGGTAATGAAACAATAAAAACATTATGATTTATTATGAAATTATTAAATTATTACAATTAAACATTATAACATATGAAATTGTTAATAGCAGCTCGCGAAGCGTAATTAATAAAACAAACAAATGAAAAGTGTAGGTATCACTGTTTTATAATTCCGTGTTTACGCAATTAAAAGGTTATCTAGATCTATTTATTATTCAGAATATTATTAAACTCGCAGGGAGTTGTTGGCACAAAGCAAACAACAAATTGAGCAACCGCTCGACAGTATGCCATTAAAAAGCCGATACTAGTCCCAGTTTCCGATCCGGGCCGACACGTGTAATGCTTTAAACTTCATTCAACTAATTAAACTGCCCGCCCAAACTATCCTTTTGTTTCTGTCACGTGACAGGAAGCAGCCGCAGCAAAGGGTTCTAACCCTCGATTCGTTTAACGGCGATGTTTATCGTTGATCGATATTCCGGCATAAATCTGCGACTACGTGAAATTTTCCCGTCCATCGGACAAGTACTTTCACGGTGGTTTTCATGTTTCGTGCGGAGAATCGGTGGCTGTGATAAATCCTGCTTCAAAATATTCCCCGTCGAAATAGAACGCTGCGAGGCTTTTGGCGCGCACACTGTGAGTGATCCGTACAAATTATTTTCCTTTCATTCCTTTATCTTCTCCGATTGTTTTAAAGTAGATTTCATTCTTTAAACAAAAGGCGATTTTTCTTTATTTCTTTCTTTTTTTGGGGGGGAATTTCAAAATATTGATTTTTACGTAATTAATTAAACACTGCTACAACGCAGTGTCATTTAACCTAAATTCTTTTGGCTGGAATTTTGAAAATTTCTGCAAACAAGTGTGAATGCAAATTCTTTAGAATTTTAATTCATCATACTGGCATTGTCTATCACGTGATTAATTAAATTCTGATTACATGCAGAATATAACTTGAATAGTATTCTTTGAATTTTGAACATTCAGTGTTAACATTTAATATTTTATCTTTTAATGCATGAACTAGTGATTCAAGTCTGAAATATCTTAGTCTACTTCTCAATTTTCAAATTCATGATTTAAATACTTGATCCTTTAATAACTGAATGTTATAATTTTAAATTAACATTGGCACTGCTTTTTACATGATTGATTAAATATTAAATATAGAACTTTCTGAAATATACTTGAGTGTGAAGTTTCCTTTAAGGCGAAAGAGTTTTTTAACAAGCTAGAATCATCATAATTATATGGATGGTTCTTATATTTATTCAAGTATCTTTATCTGTTCAATCTATTCAAATATATATTTCCTACATGTTTCTGCAAAAGATCAAGAAATGAAATGTAATAGAATAAAATCTAATAATGGAATCTAATTTAATCTGACCCAATTTTAATAATGGAATCTGATGTAATTTTATTTAATTTAATTTGAATTCATGACAGTCGAAGAAACAATTGTCAAAGTAAATGAACATAGTAGCCTAAGACTAGAAAATGGAATTCTGTTACAACTACATGAGTGAAAGTAAACTTACAAAACATAATTACTAGAACCAGGTCGGCAGAAATTGACAAGTTGAAACGTACAAGTACAATTTGATTAACAGAATTTCATTAACCAGTTTTGGTCAGAAAATGATATTCAGCTAGAATGGATTAATAGAATCATGCTGAATAGGGTTTAATGTGCATCATTGACTATTTAAGTGATAGAAATTAATCATTGCAATTTAATCAATAACAATGAATCAATGACCATTCAGATCCGGTCAATGAAACATATGAAACTGAATTTTAATTAATTTCCATAGTGATATCTATTTAATAGACATATTTAATTAATTGTGTGTGCTCACGTGTATCTGCCAGAATTCACTCAATGAATTTTCAACTAAACTTCCCATGATCACACGGAATTTTTAATAACGCCTAAGTACTGTTAACAAAAATGGAGAGTGGACACCCACTTTAAATGGTATAAACACAGATGTTTCGATAAGAGTAATGTCCAAACGTTTGGAACGTTTATCGTTTCGTGTGTATCGATAAGAATTGCCAGATAACACGGGTGACGGGAACGCTTTCATGTAGTAAGTTGGATGCGGCCTGTATCGATTCGAAATTTGAAATGCTAATTCGCTGGTGCGGGCGGTCTGATAATTTTACCAAAGTACGGAATAAACAGATGGTAAACAGATTACTGAGAATTAAACTTAATGAAATGTTCCAAAATTTTATACACGCATGGAACAAAATGATGAATAATAATTTTGGTAGAAGCAAAT
Organism: Frieseomelitta varia; assembly: GCF_011392965.1. NCBI lineage: Eukaryota > Metazoa > Arthropoda > Insecta > Hymenoptera > Apidae > Frieseomelitta > Frieseomelitta varia. Next base: position 442,299 of record NW_025110544.1, read on the forward strand.
GCCAAGTTTGGGTAGTTTTCATATTTTTCTTTTTTCTTTATACATTCTTTTTTCTTCATTTTTATCAAAAGTATGATAAGATATGCAGGTTTCGTTGTTATTAAAATATATATATAAAACAAGTTAGGAGAAGACAGAAGGGTAAAGCGAGGCTATTGGGGATCAAAGTTAATTTTACACATGCAGTCGGCCCTGTAATGGCGACCTTCGTCGCCTCGTTGCCGCGTGTAATGCCAACCTTTCTGTGCCAAAAGCGACACGTAGGATAGGATTCCTTCGCCTTCGTCAACCACATGAGCTCATCGTTCGAGATTTCACGCTTGCTCGATGAAAACCTGTCTTTTACAACAAATTATACCCTATCAAATGGTCTCACAATTTTATAGAGCCTCTTGGTGCGTTAGGTTTTACGTTGGCAACAGTTCAATTACGTTCTTCGCCATCTTCGAAATTTTCAAGAATATTTCTATTGAAATTCTTTCAATCGAGGAGAACGAAATGTTTATTTTATATGGTTTTATTGTATGATTTTTGTACGAAACTTGCAATGATGAAAAATTCTTGTGTCTCAGTAATAATAAATTAAATTTGGATTTTTTAAAAAATTGAGAGAGAAATCTTTTTAAATTAGGAAGAATCAAAGTTGTAAATGCGTTTAGTGTTCCTCGAAGATTTTATAATTATAGTTATTTTTTCCTAGCTGCTGACGTTCACTAACACTTTTCTGGGTGAAAACGTGAAATTCACGTGTTGTTTCTTCGCTTTTTTTTTCGCTTCCTCGAAACAAAACTGTCACTCTTCTGTACCTTGTCTCTGCTCGATTGATCGATTAAATTTTCTTGTCTGTCTGGCTCGACGTTCTACAAACTAGTCCACGAAACAAAAATGGCACGTGGCTATTTTCGTTCTAGATATTTCGTTCTTTTTTTTCAGTTCAGAATAATATTAACAATTTATTCTTTGTAACCTGCGTTCTTCTTATTTTATAATAATTTACTTTTACTTTACATTTATATTATTTTTTTTAGTTTATGATAAACATTACAATTATTGAAAGTGGCTAATCGTTTTTAATCTAAAACTACGGTACGAATGAAACAGATCTCTTCGTTAGAAACTTACAAATTTACAATTTTATATACTCTAACACTTTGATCAATTTTATCATGCTATACGATCGTAGTTATTCGTGCATTATAAATAATGATTTCAATTTGTCCACTCAGATATCTGCTAGATATGCGTACACCAATTACTTCGAATTTTAGAGACATGCGATCAAACTTCAGCTTAGAAAGACGCGGGGCTTCTTTGAATTTGCAGACATTGGGCTTCCTTCATTTCGAGTTACGGAAGTGAAGTAACTCAATAACGTGAAATAAGTTCCTATCTCTGTTTTTCGCAGAGCGAAAATAGGGGTGTTCGAGCTGCCGAGGTACGACTGTGTTTGCTATTTTTACGCCACTGTGAGAGATCTGTATCATCGTGTAAAAGGGGTATGGTTCGACATTATAAATAATGGCCGTCGAAATCGATAAACAGAGGGATCGACTGGAAAGTTTACGACAGTAGATTGTTCCAGAACAATCTCCGAAGAAATTGCTCGTTCTGAAAGTGAAACAGAAAAAAGAAAAGGCCTTTATAAATTTCGACGCTGCCTTTCTAGATATACCCCACGATCCCATCTATGATTCCAAGTCAGAGTTGTTGCCAATTCCAAGGAATCATCGACCGTTGGTTCTTCAAAGTGATCGTCGGCTAAGGAAAGTTTCGATTTTCTCTGTAGAGAATGTCCTAAAATTTTGTTCAGTCCCAAATGACACAAAGAGGAATTGAAAGATTCTCGAGAATAAAAAGAATATTCTGCTCGGCCAAAGTACATTAAACTCGGAACTCGAAACTACCAAAACTTGGAACTTTCCAAGGCTTGCCATCAATAGGAAATTTCTCAAAAAATGTAAAAGAAAACCGTAACACGAATGACAGCAATTCGAGATTGAAAAGAATAGAGGAAAAGCGCGCCCGATGTTTGCCATTCGCCAACAAATCTCACGGTTTATTGACTTCGTCGAGCGTTGACGCGTCAAAGCGTTGTTCAGACTCCAATGCAACCTAGACCCGAAAATTTCACGCTCGCGAAACTATAGAGGGTACAGTTAGAGTCAGCTACTGTACGCTGGCAACTTTTCCGCTTGTTTTAGGCAGCTGGAAGGCCTAACTTCAACGCCCTCCCCCCCTCCCCTCCATTCCTTTGCAATGCTGCGTAGTTCTGCCTAATTTGCAAGTGAAACGGTCTCTTGGTCTCTTCTTCTCTTTACCCTTGCTCCAAGGAATTTCGCTAATTCTTCATAGGGAAATTCCCTTCGAGAGTTGCCTTAATACCCTTTCCAGAGGATTCGGCAGAAAGTGGGACAGGGGTTGAAACTTGGTGAGAAAACTGCTTTCAAGTCTTTTCTGAAACGTGCCAAGGAATTTCAGGCATAGTTATCGGTCGGTTATTGGTTTTCCACCACGGGGAACTTCGTTTTAGTGCATTCGGCTGCTTCTTTTCTGCCTCCTCGAAACTCAATTGAACTCGGAGTGCTGCAATTTGTGTTGAACACTTTTCGGCAATTTTTAGTAAAGTTCGATTAATAGTTTATCGATTAATAATGTACTCGAGTATTGTTGGTACGAGGATTCACGGGAGATTTTTAGCTGTCCACGATGAGTTTTTGATTGGATGATCGCGCTGGAATCTTTTCAATGAGTTTTCGGTAGATTTTCGATGATATTTGTTATTTACACATCTTAGAGAAGAACTTATTTTAAAAATTGGAACTCCTCAATCTTCAAGTCTAAAACTGTCTAAACTTCTGAAACTGACAACTAGAAACAAAGTGTTTAAACAAATCTTACAATCACATAATCTACCAACGTTCTGAACCTCAAAATCGCAATCTTCGATCCAACTCGAAAATTATCCCGTGACGTAAATTATCCACATTCTACGTTTCTACGATTCGCAATTCAAATAGACGCAAAATGGCACAAAAAGTACGCGCACGAGTCAGCAGTTGCAACATCCTCAACAATCTCAAAATAGCAATAACCGAGACTGGTCTGTTTGCACCGATCGAAATCGAAACGTGGAAGGCAGAACAATTTTACCCTCGTAAGAAACAGTGCAAGCATCGAATGGCAAAATGGCGGGAATTTTGGAACGGATTCAGGGTGAACGATGGAAAATGTCGGCGTGTCCAACGTCCGTAACTTGGTATCTTCTCGGCTTATTCGCCTTGTTCGAATTTATCGATATATTTACAGGATTTCGTTATTGCACGCGTGTTTTCACGCCTGCCATTGTTTGCACACGTTGCCAGATTTATTAACGCTATACATCTCGCGGACTGATCCCACTGGCTGGCGAAGTTAAATAAAAATCGGTTCCTCTCTCCCTCGCGTTGGAGAAATTGCAAATCGAACCGGACATCTGGTCTTCGCGTCGGTTTCATTGGAACAAATACTTTCGCCGTCGCGCAAATATGAATTAATCACGAATTACCAATGGTACCAGTTTCGAGTTTCCATTAAAATTCATCGATTTTCCGCACGGTATTGTCTCCGGCACTGAGACAATCCAACAAGAAATTAAACGAAAACGCAAACAGATAGACCAGTGTACGTTCATGCATTTATGGAGAACTCGGACGTACGAAAATGCAATAAATCAAAAAACACCCGGAAGCAAATAGAAAAAGCCGGTTTGCAGAAGCTTGTGTGTATCTTTTATGTTTGATACATCGTGAACGGAAGGAACTTGGCTCTGGTAGTTTTCTATTCTGATTGAATGTACAGACATGTATTTGAAATATATACATAAATGTAAAAATATCGAAATAGAAGGGAGAAGATATGCTTTTGCGTATTTCAAGGAAAATGTACACGCATTTGTTACGTCTCTGTGAAATTACGAAGAAGGTACAATTTTGTTCCAGGACTTTTGCGGAGCGAAATTCTTCACAATTCTCTTTCTCTTCGAAAACTATGTTAACAAAGTAAAACGAGGCATGATCTTTCACGGAGGTCTCTATCGATTTACAATGATGCGTTATTTTGAGAAACATCAATATGTTTGAAGAGCAAAAAAACAGATTCTCGAATCACGCTTGTGCATGATGCGTAATCTGTCCAATTACAGGCGAATAAAATATTCATCGAACGCGATGACTTTATGTTTTGATTAATCGACCGTGGCCAAGCACGTGGAAATTTTATTACATTGTCAAAGTATCGAGAATATAGGTTGCGACAAGGACCTATGTACGTTCGATGTGCTCTCACCCAATTCCAACTGGGGAATAATAGAAAGCCCCTTAATTAAAGACACGTCAAACTCAAAGACCAATTTTCTTATTTTTCCTTTCCGACTGTTCTGCGGCTTAATTAAAAAAAAAACGTTTTCAGACCTGTAACAACGAAATTCCGCGGAAATTACCCAAATCCATTTTGCGACTTTTCTAGCAACTTAACCATCAAACGTAAATTGCCCTAGTAACTTTGAACTTATAAATAATAAAATTCTTCTTTACGAAACGTTATCGCAAGACTAGGCGTTAGAGAATTTAGTCTTTTCAGTCCACTGTGAATAATTCGTTTTATACAAAACATATCTAGTATTTTTATACTGCTTTGAAGCTAACAATGCGACTTTTCTCTGCGTCGTGATTTCAAAATTATAATCAATTAGATAGATCGACCGAAACGAACAAAAACACGCTAGACCAACGATAGAACTGACGTGTCATATGTTGAAATAGGATTATATAATAAAATTGTCCTAAAAAAGCACTATTCTGTTTTTTTTTTTTTTTTTTTTTTTTTTTTTAAAGTCAGTATTCTAAAGGTTAATGGACTAGTTCCGACGTTTGCTTTACTTCACTGACCAAGTACAACTTCTTTTCTCCCAGTTCGTGGGGTGAGTATGTGTCACCGTGTGCAGATCGTCCAATCGAGCGCCACCGAATGAATAATTGAACGTATACTGGCCGTCCCTTTGCACACAATTTTATTCCAAGAACGCGGTAATTTTACACGCCGTGTCTGGCGCTCGCATGACAAACGGAACGCGAAAGTTCACATGTCCAGAGTTTCCAATAACTTGATCGTAGCGCGTTGGAAAAGTACCAGGTCTGTCCAACTTCCACGATGAAAGGCCTCCACGTTTGTGGACGGTACCGCGCCTCGTTATTCCTTCTTTTTCCCCGCTTTTGGTTCAGGCTGGCAAGTTTGACGAAGTTTGATCCGATACCTGAGACCGAGTGATTTCGCAAAGCGAAGTTTTAAAAGCGTTTTGCGCTCTCTGTAAGCCAGGTATCTAGTAATTTGGAAATTAATTCACTGACGAGTAGAATTCATTTTTTTTTTTTTTTTTTTTTGTGAGACGAGTTATGGATTTTTGGATCTCTCGGAGAGAAAAAGCTGACAATTTCCGAGATATTTGACAAAATGTGTGCCGATAAAATGAAATACGGGTCAATTATTGTTTTTAAAACTACATTTATGCCAAATTTCATCAAAATCAGTGATTTACACCTCGATACGGTTTGTGAGATCTGAATCAGTTGGCTAAGAGAACGAATATCGCAAAATGAGTTCTAACAATTTCTAGTGAACGCCCGGTACGTTCTGTGAAAAATTCAGAAAAGTCTAAAAATCTGCTGACTCGAAAGTTAATAATTCAAACTGACGAATAACAGGTGTTTTGAAGTACGTATCTCATTTTTTAACAAAAGAGAGCAACAATTCGCTAAAAGTGCAAAAAAATTAATCTTGACCAATCGATGGACTAGAATCGAATGCCAGTTCAAACGAGACAACTCTCTATCCAGGACATTCAAGAGGCTATCGCTGAACTTTCCAACTATCGGACCAGTAATCCCAAGAATACAAACGCAATATCGCCTCGAGTATCCTGTGAACCTGTACACGTGTCCACGATCGTTCTTTTTTTTTTTCTCGAAACGGCAAAGCTCCATGGAGCCTTGCCATCTGCCTGTGGTAAAATTTCGATCCAGAGAGGAGGGGGTGAGAGAGCTGAAACACGGCCTTTAGACAGAAGAAAGCCGAGAAACTGTCGGATAAACGCAGGAAAACACGAGGAAACTGATCGACAGTTTGGATAAGATCCGATGGAAATGGGGTCCGACACTTCGACAACTGCCCTCCCCCGTTTCTCTCCCTCCAAACGCCATTTACAACGTAACGAAACTACCCGTCAAGAGATTCGCGAACTTTCCTCTTACCGATTGTGTTTCCCTCGATCGAGACTGAAATGGTCGCTTGCTGGTACTGCAATTCGTCCGCGTAGCCGTAACGATTCTCTCCTCGAGGTTTATGGGCCGTTAAGAGCAAGGGAGTAACGAGGATTTTACAGAGAGAGAGAGAGAGAGAGAGAGAGAGAGAGAGAGAGAGAGAGAGAGAGAGCGGAGAGCGAATCTTCGGATTCGCGAGGGAGACAAATTGAGGACGATGGCTTCTCTCGGTAATTACACGAAGAAGAAGAAGACCCGGTAACGACAAGAAGATTAACCTTCGTCTATTTTTATCTCATCAAACGTTTTAAACATTTCTGGCTGGAGACTTAGTTTATTTTCACTGCTGAAAACGTCATGCTCCTGTTTATCACCACTGCGTCTGCGTCAAACGCTTTTATGCCGCTGTCATCTCGCAACGAATCCTATTTATTATTAATCCAAAGACTCGATCACCTGAACATTCGACGACAGCTGTTGAAGAACGTTGCGAGGCGTTATATACCTCGTTGCGAGGCGCGGAACGAGCGTGCCCGTAAATAGCTACTCGATCTATTAGCGGAGGATCTTCGTGGCAGACAAGCGTGTCCCGAGTACGCGTATTCGAGGGTTAAGTATAACCAAGGCGAAACAAATAATAAATTTGTTAAATTACTTCGGAATAATTTCTATCCGGTGATGTCGTGCCGACCAGTTCAGAAAAGAAAGCGACGAATTATTATTTGGTCACTCGTTATGGTCCGCAATCAGTTGCCAGCGCAAGGAGCTAAGAGCAAAGGGCCACTGTCGCTGGCTGAAGCGGCTGGAAAACTTGCAGCTCCCAAATGGAATTTGACTCGAGAAGGCTGCCTCGAAGGATTGTGTCTCCATCGAGACAATCGAGATCGACTTTGATCGAGCGTCCAACTAGAAAATACGATGAATATTGCATCGCAATATCAGAGACTTGGTTCTTGGTTTCCAGTTGCTTCAAGTTGCATATACAAGTTCGCCAATTGGCATTGACAGCGTTCGACGTTGATTTCCGTCAGACTGACGATTTTTTGATAGTTGTCCCATGGGATGAATTGGGAAACTGGAGTAAGTTTATGGTGGGAATTGTCGAAACCTAAATACCGCCGATAGCTTGGATTAATTGAGAGATGATCGAAATGACAACTACGCTCGGCTGGCTGCGTTCTTGGGAAGCTTGAATTCCAGTTTCTCATAATTTCTCGGTCGATTTCGAGAGGTTAGCCGCTGGCCGAAGGAAAACTCCACGGATTTTCTGAGCTGGTGGCGTTGGATATTGAGTGATTTAACAGTTTTATGGTTTTATCGTCTATCGTCACTGTATATTGGCATGCGATGATATAGTGACGTATTCTTTTACTGTTGAAAATGCTCGAGAAAGGACAATGTTCTTAAAATACGGCGACGAGAACAATTTGAACATTCCACATTTATATATTAGGTGTATCCGTAAGTAATGTCGTTTTCTTCAGATTTAATAGTGACAATAATTTAACTCGCTATAACATAAACTACATTCCAGTTAAATATATTGACATTTAGCGCGCTTATTGTTAAATTATTATAGATTATTATAGATAATATTATAGATTAAAATTGTATTAACTCTGAAATAAAATAAAATTTTGTAGAGTATCAATAAACGATATTATTTGTGGGTACCTATAAATTCTTTTTACGATAAATATGGAATGAATTTTTTTTTTCTTTTCATTTTGTCGGAAAACACGCAAATAACGAAACGATTATCGTCGTTTAATACACACCTAAATGGCGCAGTTGGTTTTCTCTCTTTTGTATGCTTCCCTCTTTCTCTCTCTCTTCGTATATTTTTGTACCTGGAGTCTTTTCTTTTTCAACGCGCATGTTCTTTCCTATTTTGCGCTCCTATTAAACGTATTTCATTTCAACTAGCACCGAATCGATCCCATTCAGCCAAAAACAATTTTCTACGAATCCCAACGAAAACAGCAAATATCAAACGTTGCTTTTAGGTGGGAATTTAATCTTGATTTTCACCGTATTACTCAGTTTAATTTTTTTTTTTTTTTTTAATTTCCCCGAAATGAAAAAAGGATATTCCATTGTTCCGATTTAACCTCGGACTAACTTTGAAACAACTTTCTGTTGAAATTTTTATCAAAACTAGTCGAGCTCGTTAGCTCAGAGTTGTTAGGGCACATTTTATTTCTATAATTGTATTTTATAATCATTAATGTATTAATACTTGAAGATTCTTCTGTCGTATAAAGTATTACTTAGTTGAAATAATTTAGTTTGGTGAAAACGATAAAAAAACGATAGATCGAACGAAATAACTATATTCTACATTTATATAATATAATAACCTTCTGATCAGTTGTATCACTCATTTTTCTTCGTATATTATTTACTTGCAAAAAAAAAAAAAGGATAACTAACTAAAATCGAGACGAACAACTAACGATAGTATTCTGACATATCTTATATATCTTCTAACATACTCATTACCTTTAACAGTAAGTACAAAGTCTAAGTTAACGAAAGACAAGATGTCTGACACTACACGTCCGCGGTCTGAACACACTTGTCAGTCTTCCCGACCGCTCCACTTCGAAATATTAATTTATCTTGACTTCAATGTACGCCGGGGAAGCCCTCTACACACCGATTATCATGTAGATCAACTCTGACCACGATCTAATCCGGCAGACTCGCGGAATTTATCAACGAAATTCAACGAAACGGCAAATCCCCTACCGGCCAAAATGACAATTACGCGCCGAGGTTAAAATATTTCGGTCAATTTTTAATTGTCTTCGAGCGATTCTCTTCTTTCAATTCAGAGAAACTTTTATTTTAGAATTTGAGGTAGCCGAGAAGAATAAATGTGTTCAGCATCTCAAGATGTTTGAAATGGTTTCGTGTCAAATCGTAACAACTGTGTCGCATTGATCGTGGTTTTGCTTCTTCCTGGCCAATACATCGAGAACCTCTATCAAAATGAGAATCATTGGGGAGAAAGGGCCGGCTGAATTTGATTAAAAAGAAAAGAGAGAAAGGAATGAGGGAACGTGGTTTGCTATTTCTAGCGGATAATGGCAAGCGGTTTTTTACTCGAGGTTAATCTGAAGAGATGAACCTGCGCTCCTGTTTCGTCCAGGTCTATGGCTCGTTTCAAGAAACCTCGTTGGTTGCAATCAGGAGTACCAATATAAAATTATCTTCGTGCTACGTTTGTGGAAAACTCGTGTGTTCCTCTATGTATGTGTATGTGTGTCTGTGTATACGCGCGCGCGCATGTTTTTCAAAGGCAAACTGAAGAGCTTTCCAACTTGAGTTTGAGCTTTCTTCTTCCAGGATGTATATTTTCAAATTTCAAAAGAAATCTGTCGTGCAATGTTGTGCAATTTTCCGTTTTGTGCAATTTTAATCGGACGAGTTTGCCCTCGTTTGAAGCAACAGCGACAACTGCACACCAATCAAATTAAAAAATGCTCTCGCGTCTTTTTAGCAAGAACGTTTTTGATTTTGTATTTCGTTCCCGCGTTCGTAGCAGTGAAATTGTTTCGAGCTGGTTGGAGGAAGATTGAAATGCAAATGAGTTTGAAGAAAAGAGGCACCCGGTGTCTCTTAATTAGTTTGACAGCGGATGGAGTTCTATGAAACGCCCATGGTAGCGAGATTGATCAGTTTGAAATTCAGAGGAATCCTGTTACTCGTATTAAAAATAAAATGAGTCCCCACGCTTCTTCGTTTGATAACGTACACGTGTGCACAAACATTCTAAGAATAAAGGAGGACTTTCTTCAACATTTCTTGGAAAATGCCTACAAGTAAACTTAGCCGGTGTTGTTGTGACTAAACTAATTGAAAAACAGCAACGAGAGGTAGAGAGCAGTGGTGTACAGATGAAATTGAATAACAACAAAACAGTTTCGAAAGCCTCAGACGCGAGAAGGTCACTTTTCAATGGCCAACTAAGTTTCCTTGGATTTACGTTTCTCGGGTCGCAGATCTGATCGGCGTGCACTCATAGAGGAACAATTGATTGCAATCAGGTAGTCGTTGGAGGATCTCCAATTGTCTGATTGTATTTGTCAGTGTCAAACTGGCTGGGCTGAGATTTCACACGATGGCCGAAACAACAAGCAGAGGAATCTGCGCCTTCGTTTATATCCAACTTGTTGAAATTTCAAACGAATCGTGAAATGATCCTGGTTGGTTAAAAATCGGACTTCTCCCGTGGGAACGAACGATTGACTCGACTGTCGAGAAACACTTTATTTTATTTGCTTTTTGGGAATATTTGACGAATGATTTGGGACTGACTGTGAATTTTTATACGTTTTTTTTTTTAGGGAGGAATTTTAAGGATGTAAAGATCCATGGAAAACATTTACTATCCAAAAATATACGAGACGCCAGAATTAGACTACTTAGATTATTGAAATTAATTTTATTAAATAATTTGATACATTCAAGTGTGAATTATTAAAGTGATTCTATAAATTATTGAAGCTTTGAGTTTCTCAAAAATGCAATAAATATTCGTAGTCTTATTAATTATTAGCAAAATCATAGACGGACAATTGTTTAAAACTTTAAGCTAGTTTTGAGATATTCTTAAAGTTGTCTGACGCTCTTGAAGGATTAACAGTGTCTTAAGGGAGATATCGCGGTGGTCTTAAGGCAGTCGTAGTAAGGATTAATGGATTTATAAATCCGACAAGAGATTAAAAGAAGTTTGGAAAGCCAAGCTTAATTCGTAGTACTCTCAGTTGCCAGGTTAAAACGATTTTGCCAAATTTTATCAAATTAATAATTCTATCAGGAAATATTTACCATCCAAATTGAATTTATTTCTCTTTCTTTCTTTCTTTGGATATTTTATATATTTTCGCACTCTCAAAGTTCCCACAAATATATATAAAAATGCACAGTCCAGTTATAACGTTTAAAATTATTCTTTCACTTTTAACTACGTTAATACCGTAGAATGTCACGCTTCTTCGCTTCATATTTCATTGACGAGATGCTTTCAACTCGAATAATAATTTTATCGATTCAGGAACCTGCAACTTAATTAAGTTTCCCGTGTGGAACTGTGAAGAGTACATGGAAAAGTCTCAGGTCGTTATTTGAATCGTTGTTAATTTAAATAAAAAGGGATTCTTAATTTATTAGACATGATTCAAGCAACGTCTATGGAGAATGAAAATTCCCGAAGTTAGTATCGCGCATCCAACGTTGATAAATCACCCGAGACGCCAATTCTCGTGCAAATGTCCCAAGCTATGACTAATTTTAACTTCCTCGCCCAGAAAGTCCCCCTAGATCGCAATTAAAAAGCTCTCACCTGTCGCCAGCGACGAAGAAACGTTGCCAATCTTGCTCCAACTGCTTCCAACGCGCTCCAAACCGAGGCAAAAAATTCAAAGTTCAAAAATTCATCCGACACAACGCACAGAAAAAGTCTGATAACGGTCCGAGGAACAAACAGTCAAGATTGAGTTAGTTTCTCTGTGATTGCACGCACTCGCACGAGGTTTGTTCACGCACGTTCACCGAGCGTCAACATCAAACATGGTGCACGTCCTCGCGCCACGAAGGCCCGCGCACCACTGACTCACTGCTCTCGTGTCGTCGGCACGCGCTAACGTAGGGAAACACGCGGCCGAGGAGTGGGGAGAGCGCGCGTGGTGGGGGAAAGCGGACATATCCACACCATTCTCTTATCTTACAAATGTTCGTCCGAACATTATATAAATATTACGATTTACGTATTTTTTTGTTTGTTTAACGTTTGAGGACCCTGAGATTGAATATCTGTACGTACTTTTCTGTCTATGAATTTCAGATTCTTGACGTATGGCGTTGTTGATTTCGAATATGAATTCTCGACGAAGAAGCGTCGTAAGATGGAAGAATTGATTTTGATAAAGTTCTTCTTTTTAAGTGCAGAACACGTAATAGTACTAAAGTTTGGGTTCAGAGTTCCTACAGCAATAAATCCTCATATTTGCCAGTTTCTTTGTCCCGACTTGGTCCAATGTGGAAAGATGAGATACTTTTTTTTTTTACCAAATAACAGCATTTATCGCCCAAAATCCTTATGTTCATAAACGTCTACATTTGCCAATTTGTGTATTTGACTGTTCTTATATTTTGGTTCGTGGGAAAGAACGAAACCAACCTGCAATTAGTCCTCTTCCGGAATCGTGCACTCTGTAAAATCCAAGAACCTGCAGAGTACTGTGAAATTTCTGTAACTTACAAATTCTCACGTATCCCCCAATTTGTATTTGAATTTCCAGTTTGACTTGCATATCGCTGGGTATCTGCGAAGAGGCGACTCGCAGGGAACTTGAAAGTTTCCTTTTGACGTTTTATTGCAAGACAGGGTGAGTTGTGCGCACCTGGACGATGAATGGGTAGAAAGAAACGGACGCTGAAAGGGTATCGTATAGCGTCTGGAACGACGCTGGAAACCTCGGGTCCGGTAGAACCTCGTGGCACTCCTCGAGAGGTCGAGTGGGGTCTACACGAGAGCCTAGCCGTATTCCAGCCGTGCATTCGAGAGTGCAGAAGAAAATTGCACGCCAACGACGCGAACAGCCTCCTGCCCCCTTCTTTACCTTCCTTCGAAGAGCTATTCTCTTCGCCTTTGTTCGTTCTCGCGACGTTGTTCAGAATACAAGATGATCCGAAAGTGTTTGACAAAATCATCCCGCTATCCATGGTAGCAGCCAGATCCAGTCGCCTGGAAGTTTTTGAAACAGTTTTCTACGATCTCAACAATAGCTGTCAAATAAAATATGTATCTCGAGGTTATTTGACAAATTATTCTCTGACTATTTTGTCTGAACAAACGCTATTTGCAATTGGGCGGAATTACTACTAGCTCTTATTGTTAGTGATCTGAAATCGAGTGAACTTGTCACTTGAGTGAAATCAATTTTTTTCACAAATAATAATGTGAAAAACGTGAAGATCTCTCTGTCAGTAGCCACTCTGTCATCTAGATCGGAATTAATACACAATTCAAAGGTAACGATCTCGATTTCCCTCGATTTGCCGAAAATGACCCCCATTGTTCATCACAAAAGCGAATCGATAATGCGTTAATATTCATCAGCTTGATGGTCGGTGAATTTTCGTGAAATTTCCTCCTTTTTTTTTCAATGATTGTCGCACGTGCACGTACGAAAGAGAGAGAGAGAGAGAGAGAGAGAGACGTTCTTGTCTCTCTTAACCTTCTTTTCCGCCTGGCAATTATTTTTCAGGCGAGGAACGTGCCGCGGGATCGATAGAACCTCCGACAGACACGTGTGTGACGATCCGCTGCTTCGAATAATGCATGAACCGTTCCGCGAGATTGCAACGTAACCGGAATCGAAAGCTAACAGTGAGAGAGAGACAGAGAGAGACAGAGAAAAAGAGAGAGAGAGAGAGACAGAGACAGAGAGTTACCTTTGAACCGACGTCGGGTGATAACGCGAGTGCAATCGGAATTTAACGATGCAACCTTTCTATTAGTAGATGTAGCGCTTTAGGAATATCGAGTTTCGCGTTTCTCGTTGATTTACGCTTTGGAATTCCCCGCAAACCCGACAGATTGACGCAACATTTCTGCAGAATATGCATTGTAGCTTTGATCTCCACGTGTGCTGCACGCGCGTGTGCATTGTTCAGCTTTTTCGGGATATCGGAGAGAAGGAAAGACTCGGTTTTCAGTGGGTGTGGTAGAAGTATGTTGAGAGCATTCTCTCTGGATAGAGAGCGAATTGGTTCTCTGGTTTTAAGCAGGTTTGCTTCTGTTTAGCGATTTATTAGCAGAACTATTGCAACAAAGTGGAACATGGTATTCACGAGGTGTTTGGGTTTTCGGAGTAGACTGAGAAGCTGTATCAATAGCTGTGAAAACTCATCGCACATTCGAGACACTGTCATTTATTATGATATCTCTGACATGATCTTAACTAAATGTTCCTTTTAGGAAAGTTGTGCACTTTTTGTAAAAACTATTAATAATTTATCTATTTTATAAATAATTAAATTTCATCCAAATACTCTGTTTCCATTTTTAAAGTTTCTTTGACAAAAATAAATTCAAATGGAAACACAGGGAAATAAATTCAAGACCAGTCCACTTTCAACTATACTACCTATCAATTTTATTGACACCCTGTGTATGTACGTACATACGCCTTTCGGAGCGCAGCGACTAATGTCAATTAACGATGGAAGAAAATTGAATATCGTAGCTATTACATCATATTAGCCAGGGCCCTCGATGATAAAGAAGAGCCCTCTATAAAACAGTCAGCGCTCTGTAAAAGCCTCGGAGGCAAACGAACACCAAAGTGGCGAAACCGTTTCGAAGAGGAAATAATCAAGCGGCCGGGGTGCTTAAATAAAAATATTAAACGGGGCGCGCAAGTGCCGGTCGTCTTTTAATAGTTCGCCTAACCCAGTTTCCTGCTGGAACCACTGTCGCTATGTTCCTGCATCGTGACTCGTGATTTTGCTACGTGGCTTCTCGTTCGATGCTTCGATCCTACATCGGCTCGCGAAAAGATTCATAATTCTCACGTAAGAACGATTTTTTTCTAAAAGTAGAAAATTTCATCTGTTTTCTTTTTTTTTTTTTTTTTAATAATTAAGGCGTAATTTTGAAATATTTTATACGAAAAACATAACACCGTGGACTGAGGGATTACTCTAACTCTTTTTTTTTATTTGAGGCTCAATTTTAGAGAGAATCAAATATACAGGGTGATTCACGTAACTTGGACGTCTGAAATAACTTTCAAATTATGCGTCCGATTGAAAAATTGTTTAATAGGAAAGTTGTATGGTTGTAAGGAAGGCAAAATATGGCGCATAAATTTGGTGTGTCGTTTGTCCTAAATCTAATGGTTAAGAAGATATTTTACGATAATTTTATCATTAACGTTCATGAAACATTCATGTATGGCAACTTGTTGCACTATATTTTTGCCTTCCGTAAAACCATACAACATTTATGTTAAATTTTCCACTGGACGCATGATTTAAATTTATTTCAGGTGTTCAAGTACATTTGACCGAATTGGGATCAAATAACGAACAGGAGATTACCTTGTCTGCAAAAATGAGACGCTTTGTTAAATATCAAAATTCTACATTTATGCGAGATTTACGAGTTAGAACGTTTGCGAAAATAATTGAAAGCGTGAAAATTCCTTGGGGTAAGTTCGTGAGATTTCATCAAAGTTGTACTAATCGCTCCGGCGGATCAATCGGTCGCGAGATGCGGAAAAAATTTGTGGGGGCAATTAAAAGTTCGGTAACGCGCGGAAGTTAGGAGAAAATCGTGACTCCTAACTTCGCTGAGGGAAATTTCGAACGAATTATGTGTAAAGCCCCAAAGGAGCTTATACCACCGAGGGCTGAATCAATATTTTATAAATTAACCGCGTAGAAATTAATAACGCGAATTTTGTTTGAGCCCAAGAAAGGAAAGGAACTTGATTTTATATCCCGCACAAAAGAAATTAGATTCTTACCATGAGTTCTCTCCTTGAAACTCGAGAGTTTGTTAGTTTCTGAAGTTCGATTCATCATTTTCTATGTTATTTATTATTCCTTTTATTGTTTATTATTGTCATTTATTTTCTGCGAAGATCTTAATACTTTCAATTGAAAACTTGATTTTGTTGTGTCTGCACAAAGAAATTAGATTTTTAGATCATGAATTCTCTGCTTGAACGTTAAAATTCGAGAGTTTGTTAATTTCTGAAGTTCAGTTTATCATTTTCTGTGTTAGTTATTATTCTGCTTTATTGTTGTGTTTGTTATTCTCTGTGAAGATCTTAGTACTCACGGTTGAAAATGTTGGCAAATGTCGGGTCTCCCCGTCGTGGATATGCGAATCCTTCATTACGGGACAATTAAGAATTATCGAGCCATGGAACTTAACGAGTTCCCAGCCTCGAGAGTCAGGATATCGATCGTTGTTCGCCGGTGTTGCCGATCTTCATCTAGATGGTAATTGCTCACGTCTTTGAAATTCAATTTTAATGACTTCAGCCTGGCGATTTAATCGTGCCAAAATAATTGTCGCAGCGATAATCTAACAACACTGGAGTACACATAGATTCAGCGCACGATATATTGAATTTTTCAAGAATAGAGGTTCGTTTTTTTTATTTTTGAAAATCAAGTAAATAAAATAATACTCGCGGCGATTAAGAACCATTTGAAACTTTCTTATTCTTTGTATCGTTAGTATCGTCACGTCTTGTGGTTGTTGTTGTTGTTAGTATCATCACCAGATGGCACTGCGTGCAGGTGCATCGATCGATCGCGTTTGAAAAATTCAAAAATACGTTCGAATTTCTTTGTGAAAGAGATAACCAATTGTTCTTTGACTAGATAAATTTTGGCTCCTCTCAAGGCAGAATGTAATTCTTTCATCAACTAAGAATGGACTAAATACGACATTGAGATCCCGTTTCCGTCGTTAGTATCGTCACCAGATGGCACTGCGTGCAGATGCATTGGTCGATCACGTTTGAAACATTCAAAGATACGAATCGGTCGAAGAGAAAAGTAACTTGGGTTCTAAATTTTATTCTTTGGCGAGATATAATCTTGCTCCTCCCTGGACAGAATGTAACTGTCGTTCATTATACAGCATCGTATGAACAGACTAAGTACAACACTCGTGGGATCTCGTGTTTTACGTAACAATCTGATGTGTTGTCCTTGAAAAAAAAAAAAAAAAAATCAACGCGTCTCTTTTGTTATCTGCGATTCGTTTTGGCGTGTGACGTTGCGTTGCATTGTGTTACGTTGTGTCACGTTACATTATCGCGTTCGTTGCACGAACGATTTCTGCGGGGGAGTAATAAAAAAAAAAAAAAAACGGAAAGAAACAATCGTGCAAAATTCTTGTCACAGAAGTTGGGAAAGATGGACACGAAAAGAGAAGAAAATGAAAGAGAAATAGAAAGAGACAGACAGAGAATGAGAGACACATGATTCCGTCGATCGTCACGCCTCCACGTTAACAGCACAGTTTTATTTTTCACCGACTTGATCGATACAATCGTACAATCTCTTCGATCGATGGATTACCTCCTTTCTTCTTTTTTTTTTTTTTTCACCCCCCATCTTTCCGCCTTTTTCTCGATATTTTTTCTCTTTTTTTTTTTTTTGTTTTCATTTTATCCCTTTTTTTTTTCTTTTTCGTTTCTTTGTCTCTCCTTTCGATCCCCACGATTACACGATGGCGCAGGCTGCATTTTCTCGAATCGTATCTCGAGTTGACACGAACATGTAACGCTTACAGTACACTTCATTACAGATTCAATAATATATTTATATATATATTTATATATATAATATATATAATAGGTTTTTTTTTTATATATATATATATTTCTTTATGTACAGAGGGCAGCTTGCCTAGTAGGTTTATAACGCCGAGCAACGACTGAAGTAATCGATTGGACGCTATTTTTATTCATTTATTTGTTTATTTTCTCTTCCTCTTCGATTTATCCTTTTATAGCTTCTTTTTTTTTTTTTTCTTTTTACGATAATTGACGCCAAATGTCGATGCGCTTGTTCGTATTGCTCCTCGTTCGTCCATCGGGTTCGGGGTTACAGTTTAACGCGACGTTTAAAAAATTCCTAAAACAATACACGTGCACACACGACGAAGAGATCTCTTTCTCCTATTGGCACAGGCAATTTCGTTTCGTGAAATTCTATCTGAGTTTGTACAAAATATGTACAAAATATATATATATATATATATTTTTTTTTTATTCGGTTTACAAAACTTCAGAGGGTGCGGGTGTTTTTTTTTTTTCCTTTTTATAATATATTTAGGAGATAGAAAATCTTTTCTCGCAGAAAAATAGGCCAATTTTTTTTTCTTCTTTTTCTTTTTAATAGAATTTCTAATTCTCGAAGTTTGTAATTTTTGCTCTAGGTGAAATTTTGTTGGTTCTTCGTTTATG
Organism: Frieseomelitta varia; assembly: GCF_011392965.1. Classification (NCBI taxonomy): domain Eukaryota; kingdom Metazoa; phylum Arthropoda; class Insecta; order Hymenoptera; family Apidae; genus Frieseomelitta; species Frieseomelitta varia. The sequence continues at coordinate 460,597 of NW_025110544.1, forward strand.
TTCAAGAACAGGTCACTGTGTCTTTTCACTTCTTTTCTAATTTTTTGTCGCTCAACTGCGAATCTCTCCTTGTTCAATCTTATTTCAATCGATTTTCTAATCGACCACGGATTGAAAAATCTACGTCTTTCACCGATTCAAACTTCCTGCCACAAGTATCTGGACACTTACCACCATTTAATACCAACCGGATGCTCGTCGGTGCTTTTACTCTCTACTAATCTCGTTATCAAATCGAAATGCTAAGCAGGGAATGTCGAGAACGAGTTGGCTGGTAATTGTCCAAACACTTGCACAGAATTTCACAATTGAAAATCTGGTCTGTGCCAATGATTTTGTTCTTTCATTTGATGCCAATCTTCGCTCAACGAAGAAAATCAACGAACTCCCCGGTTATTAATTAATTTTTCGAATACGTTTACTCGAGCGTACCGATATTTGTTCAAGTGATATAAATACGACGTGGCATGTGCGCGGATGGTTGTTCCTGCGAGTAAATCGGATCGTTCTTAATCCCTTCAATCTGAACTGTCTCACGTTTCGAACGAACATCGTGTTTGCGAAAAAAGAAAGAGAAAGAAAAGAAAAGAGGAATAATGTCTGCTTTAGAATGGCGTGTGTGCTTTTGTCACACGACGAATATTTTTCGACAATTGTTTCGAGAAATGGGGGCATCGACGCGCACGGACGTCGCAACCAAAATGGCCGACACCGTTTCGCCTAATGGAACCTGTCCTCCGCGATCGATCCGCATGCGATCTTAAGAAACAATAATCCGATTTTCACATTCTCCTCTTGTTTTATTGAAACAAACTCGTGTCGTTGGGCAATTGTCCTTAGTTAGTATCATTATTTTTGAATTGCCGGGATAGTTTGCAATTTTCTCAGAATTAAGGGTTAATAAATTTCCAATTATCCTTTGAAACGTCAACGACAGCGTTCAGTATCGTTGATAAATAAATTTTATTCAATAATTTTCTCCGAAGGATCTCTCAAACAATTGTCCAAATTGTTATTACTTTGTTTTTTTTTTTTTCAGTTCTTACACGATATTCTAATTCTATCATTTCTCAACAACTTTTCACTATCTTTCAACGTTTGAGTTTTCTCAACGTGAGAAATTCTCGAGTTTTCCTGTCACTCGCTACGAAAATTTTCCGCCCGCGAGTGGAGAGTTCGTAGCTTCGAGAAAAACGATAGCGAGGCTTCTAAAAATTTTTTCTCGAAGAAAGGGAAAGAAAGTTTTGTTTAAATGAGAGAGAGAAAAATATTCACGGCTCGTGCGTCGAGCGTCCACGTCACCGTACTTCAGCCGTCGCAACAATTCTATTAACATCGTCTCAGGTGCCCGAGCTTTGAACGAGCCTTCGAGGATCAAAAGATTCGAAAGTTGTGCATCAGATCGACGTCGTCGAGATAGTTGGGTCGAGGTAGAACATCCTCCAGAAAATATCGAGTTCCTCCAGTAAGAAGAAAGGAAACGCCATTGACAATACAACACGTACAGATATATTTCGATTTCTGTTTCTCGTTTTTTTTTTTTTGCAACTTTTTCTTCGACAGAGTTGCAAATTCCTTTCGATCGACGATTTCGAGCATAGACGCATTCGCTGCTATTTGTTCATCCTTGCACGATCGGACATTTCATTAAAAACGGATTAAAAGCTTCCAAATGAAATTTCCGGATATTCAGTTTAACAAGCGAGGAATTTAATTAAAAAGGAAAATTTCAGCTGAAAAATTGAATGTAATAAAGGAATGCAATATATGCGACCGTGTTAATTAACAAAAAATAATTTCCGATGGAAAATTGAGTTTAACGAAGAAAGAAATGCAATTAGGTTAATTAAACAAGACTGACGTCGGCTTGAAAATTTTTGAGAATTAAAATCAGCATCCTTCTGGACACCCTGTATTCGATTAATAACATTTCAATGTACAAACGTTGCAACGTCAAGCGTGAAAGTATTTAAATTTCTTTAGAAATTATTTCTTCATTTATTGCTGCGTGTTCCTTCCTTTCTCTTTTCTCATAAAAAAGAAACTTTGTTTTAAATAATAATTTTTATTTAAACACTCTCTGCTTGTTGTTTCACCTGTCTGAAATTTGTGTCAAACTGAAATAATTCCACGAGCACCATCGTTTAGAACACATACACGACAATTGAAGCACCGATATGCATCGATAGCAGCGAATGCGTTAAGCCCAATTCACACTTGAAAAAGTAACTTCATCCGAAAACCAATAAAATCACACTCGTCGTGTCATAAATGCGACGACACTCAAGTCGACACACGCTTCACAAACACATCGTGATCTTAATTTTCAATATCTCACAATTTTCCAGGTATGAAAGGGGCTTAAGACGTTTTTTGTCGATCCGAGCGCGCTTGAAATCGCCAAACGACCATCTGTTTGTCTAACGATTCGTGCTCCCTCGAGACGAATTGTGGTGATCTTTGAAGGAACGAACTGATCCAGGGAAAGGAGAGATCGACCAAAAAAAAAAAAAAAAAATGGCGGCCGAGATCAGTCGATTCTTGAGACACGGCTCGAAGGGGCACGGACTGTCCGTTCGAATCACTCGCAGTGAAACCGAGCCCTTGAGATAAATTCTCGTTTCTTTTCGATTTCACTTCAACTCTTTCGTTATTGTCCTACTCACGTCGATGAATCGAGCAGAATTCCCTGACCGAACGTTCAAACGTTTGAGAAGCCGATGTTTCCGTATGTTTGCGCACCGATTAGAAAGTTGGAAGTGAACAGCGTTCCCATCTTGGGCCATCGAACTGGCCCACCAGATTCGAATTTGTCACGTGAAAAAGTGTCGTGGTGAATTATAAATTTTCCTCGTCACAGCGGCCAGGTATTTGTTACATCGTGGCAACGTTGTTTTTGTTCAACGAGCCATAAACGATCCCTGACCATTCCCACCAGTTTCACCGTCGAACCCAAGCATAATTATCGCAACGCCAGCTCGCAATCGGCTCGTTGGCACCTCCGCGTAATCAGGCTACAACCGTCATACATATTTATATATGTATACAGGGCGAATCGCGTGATTAATTGCTCTTGCAGTCGTCGGTGAATCGATCTTCAAGCTTCTGACTGAATATCAAAAAAAAAAAAAAAGACGAGACAGAGTGGCGGAGCTTTTCTTTTGGCTGTGAGGGAATGGTTTACTAACGTTGACGGGAGGATAGGATAGCCCTTTGGTAGCAGCCAGTGACTGCTCTTAACTCACTCTCAGTAGGGATCGAGTCTTTTTCTGTTCCGTGTTACTTTTTGTAATCGACACTACGAAATTTGTAAATTAGGTACTTTAAAATATCATAGAGTGTATGTTAAATGTATCTAAAGTGTACAAAATTCTATTGAAATTTGTCAGAGATGTCGCGAGAAAGTTAAAAGTCAATTGTCAAACGAGTCTAATGAGAGAGGATATGTTGAGAATTTAAGTACAGCGACGTTCAAGAAATTTGATTCCCCAAATTGGGCATGGACGTTAGAAGATAGCTGAGATTAGTTTTCCAATTAGAAAATTCGAAATTGGGCGAAATGGCGATAGAGGGGAGGAATCGAAACAAACTTCGAAAAATTGTCAGCGACAAACGGGTAGGATTGAGGATGTCGAGTCGATGCTTGTCCAACTCGAGACTCGTCAGTGTTTTCACGCTCGAATTCTCAAAGATCGTCTTAAACAACACGGAGAAGCAATTTTTTTTTCTTTTTTCTTTTTTTTTTTTTCTTCTTTTTGTTCGTTAAATGGAGTAGCGCGGTCCGTCCTGCGCATATACATTATTTATGTGCACATATATAAATATATCGATCGAGAAAGGAGGAAAGAAAGAGAGCAGAACGAAGAACGGCCGGGAAACAAAGGTCAAAGGAACGACGAACAAAGTGAACTAGAGCCAACGTTTTATCACTCGACCTTCCTCCTCCTCTCTTTCTCTCTCTCTCGCTTGCTCTTATTCCCCTCACACAGTCACGGCTAACCACACTCACCACATGCACACAGGACCACGTGCACAAACGTTCACGCATACATGTACAGACATACACGCGTTCTTTCTTCTAATATTTCATCCTTTCCCTTCCTCGTCGTCATCTTCATGTTCTTCACTGTTTTCTTCTTATTCATCGTTATCCTTTCTTTTTTTTTTTTTTTTTCTTATCATGCTTTGCAGAGCAATTGCAGAGCAACGGGCCATCCATGTTCTTAGCAATTACAGTTGTCGTCCGTTGGATTGGTCGGCTGATCGGTGAGTCGTTGACCCTTCGCCTGGCCCATACCACCCGCGATCAAGGTCGGATCGTTGTCCAGGGATTCGCTCATCTTGTCGCATATTATATCTACCAGTTGCTCGAATACCGTCTGTGAATTGGATGTGAAATTTAGGTTCAGTTGTCTGTTGTATCCGAAGATTTTGAAAAAGTTAGGGTAATAAAAAAAGAGTATATGATGGAGCATATATGATTTAGCAGTGGGAGTTGACTTTAGTCTTTTCTCGAAATGAGGATTCAACTTGTCTCACAGGATCTTGAAGTTATTTTAATTTTAAAGGGCTAGATCCAACTTTCAGCAATGGCCAATATCAATTTTGCTCATGTTGTTTTTGGAGAAAGAGGATCGTAGCTCGATGTAGACTTAATCTAGGCCTGAGGTATATTGGACAAGTTAGTAGTGACAAACTGACAGCGAATGAAACACCTGTGAACCTCGGTTGTGCTAGTTTGGCTCACAGAATCCTAAAAGAGTGATTCACTCTGTAGCTATTTGGCTTCTGCACTCTGTACTGTACTATGAACTAACAAAACCCTATAGACAGAGTGTCATACGTAGACACAGTTAGAGAGTTTAGAAGTTAAGTGAACATTGAGTCACTCTTCTGGAGTCCTGTGAACTAGATATTTAATCTGTTCGTCATTTCCGACATCTACAGTCTATATTAAAACTCTGAGAGTGCTTTTAGCAACAAGCAAAAAATAGCAGATTCGCTGTAAGTAATTTCTACGTTGTTATTTTAAAAAAAAGACCAACTGGATCATAGTCTACGTCACATGGACAACAGTGAGCAAAAATCGATCGAATGGACGTCAATGGCAATAAGCTCGACCCGATAAATGAGTGTGGAAAACGTGACGCGATAACGCTGCCGGCCGTGCGATCGTTGAGTATCGATTGGGGATAATGGGCCGGACAAACAGTGGAAGAAAAATGAACATGGAAGCGATTGCACTATAGGCAGAATCTATTTGTTCTACGTGTAATTTCCGCAACGAAATTGGTTTTGGTCTGATTGCAATGTTAGACTCTCGAACGTTCTCTAATTTTTTCACTTTAACTGTATTTTAGTCAGTTCCAATTGTTGATCTGAGCGTTGCACCGCGATCTAGTCACGAGATCTGTATCTATGTTTCCAAACTGCGACGCATTTCTCGAGCTTCGCAGTATCTACAAATAACCAAAAGTGACCGACTTGCAATTCGAGACCAATTCAGCTCGAATTCAATCAGACTGACGTTGTCAGTGGGAATTTTGCCATCAAGAGAAAATTTCAAACGACTGTTCGAGACCTACCTGTTGCGAACCCGTTAGGTTCTGGATTTACCTTGATATTAATGTTCTCCTTGGCCGATGTCTCGAAGAACTGGACGCCCAACTGGTCCGCTAGTTGCTTGCCCCTCTCAGTAGTGATCACCCTCTCGTCCTCCATGTCGCACTTGTTGCCGACCAGGATCACCTGGGCGTTGTCGCACGAGTAGGTTTTGATCTGCGTGACCCAGTCCTGCACCGAATTGAACGACTCCTCGTTCGTGATATCGTACATCAGGATGAAGCCCATCGCGCCTCTGTAGTAGGCCGTCGTTATCGTCCTGTATCTCTCCTGGCCTGCCGTGTCCTGCAACGAGGCGATCTCGGTCAAATTTGTACGACTGTTCAAGTCACTAGTTATTAAATAGTCGTCATTTTGATAAAATGTGTACTAATCGATCTCTGAAATTTCGACTTTTGAAAGGAGTTTGTAATTTGAATATTTTTAATACAGGGTGGGCCAAAGGTTTCTTCCCACTTATTTTCTTTTTTTTATAAAACATCAAAATGTAAGAATAGAAACTAATTTTAATTTTATTAATTTCAAATTAAATTTGAGTTCAAATGAACGTGTTTTGAAATTGTTTCGAATGTTGACCGCCAGAAATAAATAAAAAAATTACGGATTCACTGTATTTAATAATTTCAATATTTCTAATAATTTTAATTTTTAATAATTTAATAATTATAATATTAAATTATTTAATGATATACATATTATGATTTAATAATTCAATAATTTTCATAATTTTAATATTTCTAGTATTTAACGATATTAATAATTTTGACACATTTAATACTCAATAATAGAAATAATTTCAATATTTCTCCAATTTCGACAAGAATACTCCCGAGAGAGTTAACATAATCCAACCTATTTTAATATTATTAAACATTATATAAAAATTAATATAATTAATACAATTGAATATATTATTTATATTAAATTTTAACTATCAAAAATAACTATTTAATATAATTAAATATATATATATATATATATATATATATATATATATATATATATATATATATATATATATATATATATATATA
>NW_025110545.1:0-10074 GCF_011392965.1 Frieseomelitta varia
AAAAAAAAAAAAAAAAATAGAATTACACAATTTCGACGTTTGTTCGAAATATAGAATCGAATTGCCTTCCGTCTTTTCTCTCTGCCTTACTCTTGCAGTGCCTGTTACTTGGTGCATTTAACGTGAGAAGTTTGCCTGTGGTTATTTACCCGATCATTTTGGTTGTTTAGTTTTGAATCTCGGGCAAAATTTGCAAAGAACCTGCCCTCCTCGTTCTGGGTTCTTCATGCGTGCGTTAGTTTGCACAAGTAAATTGTACGAATTTTTATTTCGAATGTTACTGATGTCGTAATGTTCCAGCGTTAGTAATTAGAAGGTTATGGTGTTTGGTGTTACAGGCTAATTCCATTTAGTTCTTTAGATATATATTCCTGGATATTCTGTACGTTGGCCGCGTGGCGTCAGCAACCCTCTCTGATTGAAGTGTCTTGTGGTTTATTCAGGATAACGCGGAGAAATTTGTCTTTGCTTCCGAGTGTCATTCATAGTATTCAGGTAGTTCCTTCTATCTCGCAGAGATCCTAGAAGGTCCGAGGATCCTTTGTGTCTGTCTCGTGTTTTCCCTTCAATGTGAATTTCATGTACCAACTTTCTTTTCAAATCTAAGAACGATTTTGTCGATGGCACGGAATGGAACTTGGATCGGCCGGCTATTTCTGCCAGCTTGAGTGTTTCTCTCGATGTAAAATGCCGGACGGTTGGCAAACATGGACAGGGTGGAGAGAAAAGTTTGTCCGTGGCTGTTACGGATGAATTCTACGCTTTCGGTTCGATGGAAATGAGCATAAAGTCGCAAAATTGATCTTGATCTTGAATTTCAAGGTCAAACCATTTCTTTTCTTGCATTGTATTCCATTCGTCACGAAAGTAAAACTTTATCAAGGAACTATTAGGTCGCAATCTAATATAGTTCTCTTGAGAGATGACAAAAAAAAGTTAACACTGCGTGAGTGCTAATAGCGACTTTATGATTCTGGATTAGGTTTCACTGACGTTTGATTTGTCATAGTTGTAGCATCAGTGTGAGTCTAAATAATAAAATGGTAAAACTAACTATTATTAACATTATTCGAAATATAAACGTTACGTAATGTAGATATCCACGCGTCTAGAACCATAAAGTCGTTGTTAGAACGCATTTGTACAGTGTGAAAAGATAAGTTTGTGGCTATCGTGGGTGAATTCTACAATTCTACACTAATATGTTTAGGCATGTCTATAATTTCAGAACATTCATTGTTAATGTAAAAGTTATTGAAAATGCGTGCGTGCTAACAGCGACCTTGTGTTTCTGAACGCGTGGATGTCTATTTTACGTAATTTTCGTACTAGGTTTCACTAATGTTTGTAGCGTCCACAAACAGATATCCACGTGTCCAGAACCATAAAGTCGTTGTTAGAACGCATTTGCACAGTGTGAAAAGAGAAGTTTGTAGCTATTGTGGGTGAATTCTACACTTCTACACTAATATGTACCCGTTTAGGCATGTCTATAATTTCAAACCATTTGTTGTTGATGTACAAGTTACTGAAAATGCGTGCGTGCTAACAGCGACCTTATGGTTCTGAACGCGTGCATGTCTATCTTACGTAATTTTCGTTTCACTAATGTTTGTAGCGTCCGTGTAAATCTAAATAACGAAATGATGAAACTAACTGTCAACACTATTCGAAATGTAGACGTTACATCCACGAGTTCGGAACTATAAAGTCGCTGTTAGAACGCACGCAGTGTTAACGTTGTTTCCCATTTTTCAAGAGAACCGTTAGGCTGCGACCGATGGTTCCTCGAGAAAGTTTTACCTTCGCGATGAGCAGAATGCAATGCCAAAGCCCCCCCCAAAAAAAGAACAAAAAACTTGACCTTGAAATTCAAGCTCAAGGTCAATCTTCTCCTCGCGCGCGTTTCTATCAAATCGAACGCGTAGAATTCATCTGTGACAAACTTCTCTTTCCACTCTGTACGTACGCTTGGCCACGTGCCTGTTCCGAGTATGGCAAGGCCGATCGTCCCACGCTTACTTCTCCACCAATATTTACTCGCCATTAGCCGAAACCCGCGGAGCGTGGCAGATAAATATTATTTCGCGACACGAGACCTCGCGGGGAATCAAGTTTGCTCTCGGCCCGCTGGAAGAATTCTAGCAACGTTTTTGATCGCTGGTCCTCGATCGACGGCGATCGAGACGGCCGGAAAACGATTTCGAAAGAACATATCGGAAATTGACGCGCACGGGGGTGAGGGAGGGGGATGGGCGCAGGCGCGTCGCGATATCGTGACGGTTGCTTCGATCCCGAGACTCCTCCTACTCTCCTCTCAGTATTTCTTTCCTTTCCTTTTTTCTTTTTTTTTTTCCTCCCCTCTTTGACACGGCGATCGACGTTCCGATTATTTTCTTCTTTCCTCGTGCTCGTCGACCGGTCGAAAAAGCGTGAGACGTTGCTCGATCGTGGGACGTTTCCCAACGAACGTACGAACGATTCGCACTTTTCTCTCTGCGCTTGGATTCTTTCTCTCTCTCTCTCTCTCTCTCTCTCTGTCTACCTTCGCCTCCGACGTTTCTCATGCATCAAAGCTACATAATAAATTGAATATTATACCCAACGATGCGAGCGAAAGAACGGGAGAACGAGTCGCGGAAAGTAGGAAGGAAAAAAAAGGGAAACAAATGAAAGAAAGAAAGAGAGTGAGAAAAAGAAAAAGAAGAAGAAGAAGAAGAAGAAGAAGAAGAAGAAGAAGAAGAAGAACAAGAGTGGACGAGAAAAGAGGAAAGTGAAAAGTGGAAAGTGGAAAGAGGGAAGAGGAAAGAAGGGACACAGGAGGTCCTGGACCTGCGCTATGCGAGGCAAGCGTTCCGTGACGGAGCGTTCCGACGCTCGCTCGCTCGACGGCTAGCTCGACGCTGTCAGTACACGCGTCCCGACGCCCGGGGATGCGTCCCTTATCGGAAGCATAGCGTGGCGCCTCGTTCAACCTCTCCCCCCCCCCCCTTCTCCCCCGTTCAAACTTGATCGTATCGTGTCGTGCATATCCTTTGCCGCGAGTAGTACACGAAAAGTCGACGGTGTAGAAGTTGTGTGCCGTGTGTCGAACGGGCAAATTCATTCAACGGATGTCGATGTTCGTTACACGTCCATGACGCGCCGCGTGCATTTGCGAATATAATGCTACACTTTTCCAACGAGGTAAATGGTCTCAACAATTGTTTTCATCCTGCGAGTTTTCTCTTTGGGGGGGGGGGGGGATAATTTCTCGTCGAAGCGAGCTGCGGTTAGTCGAGTCACGGACACGGGAGAAACGAAGGAGAAAATTGTAACGGCGAGTGTCCGTGGATCGTTGGGATCGTTCGATGGATCAACCAGCGAACGGGGGTTTCGATTCGTGGCAGATTCCCACGGGACACGGGGCTAGGAGGGAGAGTTCGTGCGGCGGTTACCCAGCGATCGTGCACCCGTAACGAGCGGTGATTTTCCGCCGGGACCATACATCAGCCTGTGATATTTTCGGGAACGGAATCCTCCGCTGAATTCCAAGTGAATTTACAAGGATCCCGGGGACTGGCACTCGCAGCCAGCTCCAAGTAAAATTAAACGGATCTCGGCCTTACGGATTTCGAAAGTTTTGGGGGACGTCGCGTCGGCCAAATCTGAATCCTCGACGTCGACGGGAGAAAAATCGTAGGGCGGGAAAATCGTAGGAAAACTACGGCGGGGATCAGGCGGATCCTTTGTAGAGAGAGAGAGAGAGAGAGAGGGGGGCGAGCTAGCAAAAACATCCGGCGACTAAACGGCGCGATTGTCAAGGGCCAGGGGACGGATATTCGCATATGACGCGTTTTTATCGAGACGGTCGTCTGGCTAATGGCCCCCCCTCCCCTCTTCCCTCGCCCCCCCCCCCCCCCTGGCCCCCCGTAGGTGACTTTGATAAATTCCTTTCTCCAGGAAGGAGATTCATTACGCGGTAATACGCGGACGAGTATGAATTTTAATATTGCTCCGTCGTTCGAGTTTTCAATTTGTTTACTCGCCAAGGGGGCGGTGGGGGGACGGGGGGTTCAGTCTTTCGCGATCGCGATCTCGATTCTGCGAAAATCCTACGATCGATCGATCGATCGGTGACAATTAGTGACGTTAATCTTTGTCATCACGTTGTGAGAACGTCGTCAGAAAAGGCTCGAAATCATCCCCCCCCCCCCCCGAACGGAAGTGAAGGGAGACAAGTTAATTTCGGTTAATCCGGGATGCAGCGCGTCGCGGCGTCGGCCGGACAGCGTCGGATCGGCGATGAGGTCGCGTTTGCAAAAAAACGGTTGCCGACCGCTTTCAAGCCGGGATCCCGGGATAATTAATCTGTTTCTCCAGAGAATAGCCGCGTATTTGCATAGCTACGCCGTATGCAAATGACACACGCGTGTCGCTCCTATCGCTGCCCCGCGACCGAAATTATATTCCCAGGGATTATGAAGGGCGACGAGGGACTGGGGCGATCGAGCCCGAATAAATCTCTCTCTCTCTCTCTCTCTCTCTCTGTCTCTGTCTCTCTGTGGAAGCGTGTGTAATCGCGTGCACGTTGCGAAACTGTGTCGAAACCGGCACGTTCCCCGGGAAGACGAGGAAGGAGAAAGGGAGAAGGCTGATGGCAGATGGAATGGGAAAAGGGAGAGAAAGAAAATTAAATGTACGCGACATTCGGCGAGATACGCGTTGTCGGGGAGTTCGCTTGGAATGGAATGAAATTTCCGGTGGCCGGACAACTTCTTCACGCGATCGTCTACCCTCGCCGGGAAACTCTTCGGTCCCGATTCGTGGATCTGTGATTAACTCTTTCGCTACGACGGTATGGGGCGCCGTCACTGAACCGGGCCCCCTAGCCAAATGTGTACACAAAAGTCGATCGAATTATTTCCCGAGCTCGTTAATCTGACTAGTTCACTTGAAATAGAATCTTCTTTTCAACTTTCAGGTAAAATTTCGGCAAAGGTTTGGAATGTTTTCTTTTTTTTTTTTTAACCAACTTCAATGCTTCTTTCAAGCCTTGAGAATCTAACCTTGAATTTTTAACAGATCAACAGTTACACCTGTAGCCGGTCTTTTTCGAATTCAGATGGATCGAGAAAGATTTTTTTTTCACCGTCGACTCGGTTTTGAAATTCATAGTAATATTTTGACGAGGACTTGGAATGTTTTTTTTTTCGGACAAAAATTTAAATTTTTACGAGATCAACAGTTATATCAACAGTTATACTATAGCCGATCTTTTCCATATTGCAATAGATTGAAACAGACTTTGCGTTACAGTAATTTCTTATCGCATAAATATTTCACTTCCAGTCTTTTCTGAACGTCCCAGTAACATTTTAACAAGACCTCGATTGTCTTTTTCAAATAAAAATCTAACTTTTTTTCAACAAATTTTTCAAACAAAATCCTAACCTTAAATTTTGTAAGAGATCAGCAATTGTGGCCAGTCGTTTCCGAATTGTAGTAGATTAAGAAAGATATTTTCATACGGTAATTTCTTATCGTGCAAATATTCCACTGTCGTATCTTTTTTAAGATAATATTTTAGCAAGGGGAACTAGAATGTTTTTTTTTTCAGACAAACATTCATTTTTCAAGCAAAAGTCCAACCTCAAAATTTTCCAAACAAAAACTTAACCTCAAATTTTTAAGAGATCAATTCTTAAGGATGTAACCACACCTGCCGATATCTTCCATATTGCAATAAATTGAGAAAGACTTTGCGTTACAGTAATTTCTCATCGCATAAATATTCCACTTCCAGTCTTTTCTGAACTTCCCAGTAACATTTTAACAAGACCTCGGTTGTCTTTTTCAAATAAAAGTCTAACTTTTCTTCAACAAATTTTTCAAACAAAAACCTAACCTTAAATTTTGTAAGAGATCAACAATTGTGGCCAGTCTTTTCCGAATTGTAGTAGATTAAGAAAGATATTTTCATACAGTAATTTCTTATCGTGCAAATATTCCACTGTCGTATCTTTTTTAAGATAATATTTTAGCAAGGGGAACTAGAATGGTTTTTTTTCAGACGAACATTCATTTTTCAAGTAACAGTCCAACCTCAAAATTTTCCAAACAAAAACTTAACCTCAAATTTTTAAGAGATCAATTCTTAAGGGTGTAACCACACCTGCCGATCTCTTCCATATTGCAATAAATTGAGAAAGACTTTTCGTTACAGTAATTTCTCATCGCATAAATATTCCACTTCCAGTCTTTTCTGAACTTCCCAGTAACATTTTAACAAGACCTCGGTTGTCTTTTTCAAATAAAAATCTAACTTTTCTTCAACAAATTTTTCAAACAAAAACCTAACCTTAAATTTTGTAAGAGATCAACAATTGTGGCCAGTCGTTTCCGAATTGTAGTAGATTAAGAAAGATATTTTCATACGGTAATTTCTTATCGTGCAAATATTCCACTGTCGAATCTTTTTCAAATTTCCCGACAACATTTTAGCCTAGGAGGGACCTAGAATGCTTTTTTCAGACAGACATTAATTTTTCAAACAAAATTTTTAAGAGATGAACTCTTAAATGTGTAACCACACCTGTAGCCGATCTCTTCCGAATTGCGATAGATTGGAGAAAGATTTTTTCATTACAATAAATAAGCAGAAGAATCTCGTCTTCGCTATAGTGTATTATGTATTTTCAATACGCGATTACTCCAAAAAAGTACGTCGATAAGGTGCCACGTATAATATCCAGCGCTCGTACACACAGGTCACTGCGTGGATGCGACGGATAATGAAAGGGTTGAAAAACGATTGATCTCGCGCGGTCTGCCCACGACTCGCGCGATCAACTTGCTCCGGCGAACGATCGTTTCAGCCAAAGTCCCTTCTACCCCTCCTCTGCTGAAAATTAGAAGCTCGCATTTTCCTTGATTGCGCGATCGTAGCTGCACCGAGAGGACGTGCGCCTGAGAGGGTGGCTCGAGTTCCTCGAGTGCGCGGGATTTAAGCGTTTTCATCGTAACGAAGACAAAACGAGAAACTCCAATTTTTCGGGATTATCTGTTAAATCACGGAAAGGGAGATATCTCTGCTGCTCTTCCTCCTCTTTTTTCCTCGTAGGTCGGAGGTCGGCCCCCGTCGAATCGGGATCAACTTATTTCCGGTACAAATGGCAAACCAACCATTAAGGATTCTTTCCCCATTCCTCTCCCACGCGACCGCTTCGTCGCAGGCAGGCTTTCAAATCGGCCATAACGGCATTCAGCGCGATTCTTTCCCCGAACACGGGCCGTGTTTGCGGACAAACAGCTCATCATGGTAAACACGCGGAAGACGCTCGGCGAAATGGAATTTCCCTTCGAAAAGTGAAATCCCCCTCCCCTCGCGCCCGTATTATCAATCCGCGAAGCGAGGGGGGAGGCTTTCAACGATTACGAAAATCCGATTTCACCTCGATCTACGTGCTCTACGCGCTCCTTCGGTTTTTACCGAAATTAGAATTTCCCCTCTACGTTACTCGTCAACGCAATCCCAACGTCGAATTCGAGAAACATTGGAGCTAGAGGTCTCGAGTGTTTCGCGTTTTTTTCTTCTTTTTTTTTTTTTTCTGCTTGTGTCGTTGGCGAAGCATCGCTCGATAGATCGGCTCGAGGGCAACGAAAGTCGCCGTGTCTCGTACTCGCGAAAGGAGGAATTGGCGAAACTTTTCATTTGGTCCCGTCGTAAATAAGAACGGGGGCGGCCGCGTCGCGTACATTCATACCGGTGCGCGAATTTCTCGTTGTTACGTAGTGGTAAATTGCGTTTGCACGCTGGCGAACCGGGTGGGTCGAGCCCGGGATAGTTATTTACGGGACAGCGCGAGAAAGATAATTGTGTCCCGCGATTTTCTTGCCTCCCCCGAGGAGTAGGAGAAGAGGAGGATGCACGAGTAACGTCCTTCCGACTTCGATCTCCCCGAGTACGTACATTACGCGAAATTGCGCGGACTGGGGACCGTCTGACAAATGTATCGATTGAAAAATGGGGAGGATGAAAAGAATAATGATAAAAAAAGAAGGAGGAGGAGGAGGAGGAGGAGGAGGAAGAAGAGCAAGGCAGGAAACGTTGGGAAGAAAGGAACGAGTAGCGAGAGGAGTTTGGGGTAGGGAATAGGTCTATGGCTAGGCGAAACGGAGAGAGAAAAGATTGGAGAAGAAGGGTAGATAGATAGATAGATAGATAGATAGATAGATATATATATATATATATATAGAGAGAGAGAGAGAGAGAAAAAGATAAAAAAAGAGAGAGAGAGAGAGTCATTATTATTGTTCAGGTTTCTTTTTCTTCCACTTTCAGAATGAGGGTGGCACGGCTATTACTGTGCTACGTACTTCTCGAAGACTACAGTACCAATCTCGGCGGGGCCGCAATTACCAGCGACGCCGCGCGCCAGGACGCCTCTGCGACGAATCCTACGCTACCAGGTACATACATACATACATACATACATACATACATACATACATACATACATACGCCAATGTGTACACTCCGTTTCCCGATGCATACATCCGGGACAGCATTGTTTTCTTTTCTTTTTTTTCTTTTTTTTTTTCGAACTCGTGCATCACCGACTGACGGCGATCCGACAGAGAACCGACAGAGATCCGGAATAAAAGTTGGCGCCGATGCCATATTCGCGCGACCGTGACGGCGCGACGTCTTCAACGGGCGCCGCCTCCATTGCCTATTAAACTTTCCACCGTGAACGTATACTTTTATTCGTCGCTGGGTCTTTCTTCTTTGTTGTCGCCTCGTCGCCGTGGCGGCGTTCGCGCGCACGGTGAAATTAATTTCGTCCTTCGTCCCTCTCCGAACCCCGGGAGGGGGGAGGACAAATCGAAGCGAGTTACAAGCCTGTTACAGCCGAAACTGTACAAAACGATTTCGCAGCTCCGGCTCGCGTGTACACCGATGATAACCAACTTTGTCCAAATTCCCCAAAACCCACGAGGAGATGACTCTCTCGTTGCCCGACCGCGCATTATTCCCCCGAGAGGCTCGTCATTTCCACGACCGCTCGCCGATCCCCGCTCCGATATTTGTTTTTCACCCCCTCCCCTCCACTCTCCTGTGTTCTTTTTGTTCTTGTTTCCTTTGTTCTCCCTTTTCTCTCTCTCTCTCTCTCTCTCTCTCTCTTTTTTCGAATCCAGGGCGGTGCACGACAGGGAGGTGCTCGAAACGGCTCGTCGAAGTACGCACGTCAAAGGGTTTAATTACTGCGGCGACTTGGCGTGGACAGTGGCTCCCGGTGCTCTCTCCGGATCACCTAATCGCGGTTTTCATCGGTAGCTTCAGTTTCATCCTATTGCATTTGTCCGGCGAATGCTCTGTTGCTTTTATTCCCGCGCACGAGCCGGGGCGGATCACGGTTTTTGCCGCGGTAGCCAGCCCGTGTACGTGTACGTGTTATCAGCCCGCCCCCCTGGCTCGTTCTCGTTTCTCGGCTCGTATTTCACCAGGCTAATCGTCACCTGTGTGCATACACACGTGCATGTATGTACGATATATATGCGAAAATATATATTCGCCGCGACGAGGAAACGGGAAACGTGCTTTTGAAAAACGTGGCTCCTTACCGCCTCCTGGTTCCTGGTCTGCTATTGACCGCGGGCGGAAAAAATTGTCGGAAGCCGTGCACAGCTCGATCATCTCCGATTACGTCGATTTCATTCCTTGGAAAAACTCGCGAGAGAACGCGTTATGCTCAATCTAACCTTCCAGCTTGGCGGCGGCCTAGCTTTTAAAAGTGCGCGTTGAAATCAGACGCGGTGACGAAATCACGCTGCTGTGAAATTTAATTCAGTTATAAGGAAATGAGTTTCTTTTATAAAAATTCAATAATTTTGAAACTTTGAAATTCATGATTACTCGCACTTATTTCATATTATTATTATCATTTATTATTTATAAAACTCATAAAACTATTATTATTATTTATTATTTATATTATTTATTATTATTGTTGTTGTTATTTATAAAACTCGAACGTTCAGCAAAGAAATTAAATATTCATACACTTATTTTATGTTATTATTATCATTTAT
>NW_025110545.1:10109-12767 GCF_011392965.1 Frieseomelitta varia
ATTATTTATATTATTATTATTATTATTATTGTAGTTATTTATAAAATTCGAACGTTCAGCAAAGAAATTAAATATTCATACGCTTATTTTATGTTATTATTATCATTTATTATTTATAAAACTTATAAAACTATTATTATTTATTATTTATATTATTATTATTGTTGTAGTTATTTATAAAACTCGAACGTTCAGCAAAGAAATTAAATATTCACACACTTATTTTATATTATTATTATCATTTATTATTTATAAAACTCATAAAACTATTAATATTATTTATTATTTACATTATTATTGTTGTCGTTATTTATAAAACTCGAACGTTCGACTAAGAAATGAAATATTCGGAGGGAATAGAAAGGAAATTGTGCGCTGGCAACTGATTTCGCGGACCATAACGAGTGACCAGACCGTATACAATAACTCGTCGCCGTCTTTCTCCTTTGAACTCGTCAGTATGACGTCACTCGATAGAAATGATTGAGAAGCAACAGATTTATCATTTCGTTTTGCCTGGCTTGTACTTGAAATCTACTTAAAATTGCAATTTCCAGCGCAGGAGGTTAACGCGTTTTAATTCCATCGCGGGCCGCATCGCGTCGCGTGGCGTTGCTTGTTGGTTCTCACTGCGGACTGCCGCCGATCGTCCCAAATCTGTGTTTGCGACGTGTGTTAACAACGCGACTCGTTTCGTTGATTACTCATTAAGGAGGGGAATTGGGTGTAACGTAACGGCACGAGATTAGATAAGGGGTTACCGCAGCGGTTACGTAGCCATCACGTGGAAATGGGTAACGTCTTAGCCAGGAGGAGGAGGTGGAGGAGGAGGAGGTCTGCACACCATACGCCGTAACAACGTCCTCCGAGTGTAGGCCGACAAGTTGGCCGTGACATGTCGCTTGAGCGGACGAAATAGATAATCGAAAAGCACGGGATGACCGATAACGCCGGTCCCGAGTAAACAAAATGCGAAACGCGAAAAAAAAAAAAATAAAAAAAGAGGAGGCCGCGTTGGACGAGCGATCAAAGTCATCGCGCAAGCTGTTTCCAACTAACTGAGCGTTTAACGTGAACGGCTGAAGCGTGAAACGTCCGGTGGTATCGGAGGGATTTCGTTCGTGAATTTTTTCCGTTGAAAAATCGTGCCATCGATTATCGTGCCGCCGACGACGACGACGACGATGGTGGTGGTGGTGGTGGTGGTATCGCACGTATCACCTCGGGTACGAACGTTTCTTTGCGCCGCGCGGTATGGCGGATGTTGTTCAAACTCACGCTCACAGTGAATCTAATTTCGAATCTAATTTCGTGTAAAGTTGAAGCTCGAGCGAACGAAAACCCGCGAAGAAGCCAACGTGGTATTGACTGGCCTGACAGTGGTAGCGTCGACCAACCATGGAGATCGCTCGGATAATTAGAATCGATAACAGCGATAAAGCAATGTCGGTGGGTAGGGGGAAGGCGACTTTGCCCGGTGGAAAGCCGCTCGCCAGTCCTTTCCTTCACTCGGTCCCAGTACTGTGTTTCGTGTGCCCGGAGCCGAACTCGTTGACGCGCGCGAGACCATCGAAAATAGCGGGAAACGGCAAAGTTTGCTCCCCGGAGGGTGGCGCGCGAGGCTTGCGACGAAGGTGAAGGCGAAGAGGACGGAGAAGAAAAGCGGGTCGGCCGCGAACTCGATTCGACTCGACTCGACTCGACTCGACTCGACTCGGAGGAGGTGGCGAGAATGTCCCTGAAGTTGAAGTAGCTGCACTCGGGCTCGCCTTGGCGATCCCAACTGGCTGCTGGGGCTCTTTGCTCCTTTTCTCTCTCTCTCTCTCTCTCTCTCTTTCTCTCTCTCCGGTTAGGGGTCTGTGCCCGGTTACTTCACCAAGTTTTTCCTTTGAGGATGAAAGATATTAATTAAACTGTCACAGACACGGTAGCAGAGTGCTTCTAACTTTATTTCGCCACTTACAAGTTTACCGCTTAAGCGGTTACCGCGCGTGCGCGCTCGTTCTCTCTCTCTCTCTCTCTCTCTCTCTCTCTCTCTCTCTTTCTTGACGCGTTGATCTTATCGCCGATGGCGGAGCGTCGTACCCACGGATCTGGTTATGAATGCGAAGTGACCCCTGGTGCACGAGCATGCTACGTGTGACTAACGCGTTCATTTCCCTGATATACCTCTCTGTGGTTCACCTCCACTCGACTCGACTAGTCTCGATCTTTCGTTGGATACTTGCTTGCACGTACATCGATCACCAACGTGGCAGGATCGTTCCAACCTGATTTGTCAAATCGTTCGTCCGAAACCGAATTGTCGTACGCTTCGCGGACGTGTCGCTCCAGACCACGTAGAAATTCGTGTTTCATCCAACAATAAGAACGATCCTTTTCTCTTAGTACTTGCTTCTAAACGTGGCATTGAACAGTATTGTATTATTGTACAAATGTGGATTTCAAAAGTATCTATTTGACACTTAGTATGGCTGGTGAGACGACAGACACGGCTTCAAAGTTGCACGCCATGAGAAACGACGCTGAATGGAATCGGTTGATCGATGTGAAAATTTGTGTTTCATTTAGGAATGATAGAATCCTTTTCTCTTAGTATTTGTGACTAAACTGTGTGGACTGAACCAAGTACCAAGTACAGTAGTGCTCACTTAACCT
>NW_025110546.1:0-51115 GCF_011392965.1 Frieseomelitta varia
CCATCCCTGGTAAAACTAGCTTACTAGAGTTTGCTCTGTTTATAAAATTCATTATATCTCATAAACGAAGACAGATAGGACATATATTTATATGATTCTTTTTCATTATTTTATATATATATATATATATATATATATATATATATATATCGGACCGCTAAAAATATTTCAAAGCTTATTTGCAAGCTGCCGCGATCTATTAAAACTTTCGTAAACACTTAAAGTATCGATAAGTCTCTCCCAGTAGGATTTTTCATTAATTCCGACAATCATCAAATTCGCGTATCGAGATGATTTGCAAATTGAATCTCCGCGCCGCGTAGAAAATAGTGAGAGAGAGGAGGGGGAAGGCAGAGAAATCGCAAACATGTTTGCCACAAGTAACGCAATACTCTTTTATGCAATATTTGCCTTCCATCCCTTTGCGATCCTTTTAATCTGCAAATACGCTGCCGCTTAGATGAAAAGTAGGAAAAGTCGCTGTTCACGTCGTGTTTGCAAAACGACGTTGAAATTTATGATATTCCGTAATACGTAGAGTGAAAGGTATAAATGATGATTAAAAAATTGTGGATAATTCAAAGTTGTACAACGAGATGTAAAAGTTGTTTAGCGAGATTATGTTTAAAAGATCGTATACATTCAAGCTCGTTTTTAATGAACGAAGCTTCCATTTCGCCTCCACGGTCGTGAGTTCGTTTCTTTTCAAAGATGATCTTACATCTTGTAATGAATGAGAAGGTGAGGATACTTTTCTCCTCGAAAATTGCAACAAACTCAGACATTCAGAGAAATTTTTTTTTTTTGTAATTAAATTTAACCTTATTTTGAAAATTAGAGTCCTTGAAACATATTGTACAATATTCTCTCGCCATTTTATTAAAGATCGAATGATTAGGTCTGGGACGACAAAAATTCAAGAAATCCTAACATTTCGTCCAAAGTTTAATAAAATGATTCAAAAGAATATTAAGCGCTCGTTGTGAAGAGAAAATCTCGAAAAACTTTCGAAACCATCGTAGACTCAGTGTCACGAGAAAAACATTTCAATGTTTCTACGCGCGTTTGATAATTTTCGAATTTTGATAATTTTCGAGAGAAAAAAATCCTGACTCACTCGCTCCAAAAAAAAAAAAAAAAAAAAGGAAAAAAGAAAAACTCCATTCAAAGGAGAAGCTTTACTTTGAGACCAAAGGGATATCAGTTCAAATTGTCGGCGATTGTTCATTGTCGTTGGCTCTTCACTGCGGCTGCAATGATTACAAAGGTTAAAATCTTTGGCGATTTAACCTTTTGTGTCAAAAATAAGCAGGGTTTGCGTGTTGTGACACGGTGGTTGATACTTTTTAGCGTCCGTGCACGTATGCACGTATTTCGATTTAAAAAAAAAAAAAAGAAAAAACCGGCAAAATGTTAAACCTCGTAGTAATAACGAGGTCTCTTTCCACCGTCGCTTCCATTGTCCCCTTTGCCGCGAATTTTAATGCCTGCCCGCTCGTTCAGACAGCGTGGACTATTTTACCACGGAGAAGTAATTAAAACCGCGGTGCCGTGATTCTTCGTGGCCTATTGGAGAGAGACAAAAAGAATGAAAGAGAGAGAGAGAAGAAGTTGACGCGGATTACCAGTAGGTAAGGTGACCGCATGATCCGGGCGTTCCATCCTTCTTCACGTGCCGATGAAAAATTAAGTCGCGATACGCGATCTTTTCTGGGGATCGTTATTGAATGTCAAGGTTCGTGTATTAATTTTAGAACGATTCCTGGTTTACTTCGGTGGCTCTCGGACGGACGCTTCGAACGTTTATATCCCTGCCAGACTCGTTTATTTTATTAAACGCTCGGTGTCAATCGAAATCGATACGACGGATCTCGGATTTTCGTTTCCTCGCTATTACTTACTAATTAGATGTTTTCGTCGAGGTTAGTATTAACACGTCGACTGCTGGCCGCCATTTCTCTTCCTACGAATAATTAAAGTTGAGATGAGAGTGCCATTAACAAAGAATAATTTGGATAATCAGACGATATGAAACGAAAGACACGCTTTCGTTGTGCTTTATTGTAATATGGTACAGAAATCAAGTATTTCGTCAATAATATATAACTTTGCTTACAAAAACATAAGTCTATCGTGTTGATACAAATATCTGGGCAAAAGATGGTTTGATGATTATAGAGAAAAAAAATTTGCAGTATTTGACATTCAGGATTTCATACATAAACTGTTACACTTTCAATTTAATTGCAATTAAAATTTTCTTATAGTGTAGATAATATTATCCTACACATACTATCTTATAATATTACTTATATATACTATAATATATATATGTATATGTATACTGCAGTACTATAATACTTATAATATATAGATAATATTATCTTATAATACTGTATATTATATATATAATATTGTATAATAATTGATAGATAATTGTATAGATAATATTATCTTATAATACTGTATACTATATATAATATATATAATATAAATAATATAATATAATATATATATAATATAGATAATATGATATAATATATATATAATATAGATAATATAGATTCTTGTGCTACCTGATTTAGTTACTTAGTATTAATTTAGTATTAATGATTCTATTTAAAAGAAAGTTAAGAAAAGTAGATCGAGATGATTTTGATTTAACACGACAGAATATTATAAATTTATTCATTTTAATTACGAAATATTATTGTTAATTGTATATATATATATATTTACATGTAAAATATTTTAACACGTACACTAAAAGCCGGTTGTTTCACTGTTAACGCAGCTTTCGAAACATTGTCCAAAATGAGGAAAATACAGCTTAGCATTATTTATAATTTTTCTGTTGTGAAATAAGAACTGCACTACTGAACGATTTAGTAATCTACGGTTCCTGACACGATTTTATATATTTGTAATTCATAACGATCATATTTTAAACGTCGGACGTTGAACGTTTCACAGAAACAGAACGAAATCCCTTCGAATGTACGCGAATTATACTCAGTTTTAATGACGATTTATATAAATTTCACGCAACGTGTGATAACAACTTATTGTTTTAATTCATCATTGTTAAAGATCGGGACACGCACAGCCGAGTCCTTGTACTTGTGACTTATCGTATTGCACGGGCTCGTACCGCTTTCTGTGACTTATATGCCCACACATAAGTATTGATCCAGCCACTATATACCGGGTGGTCTGAAAAGTCAGTTTCGCAGAGGAAGGGAAAAAAGAAACAGAAACAATTTTTCAAACAAAAAAAAAAAAAAAAAAAAAAAAAAAAAAAAAAAAAAAAAAAAAAAAAAAAAAAAAAAAAACGAAAACGTACCGCGTACATTCGAATATTTCGCAGCTCGAGAAACGAACGAGATGAGCTGAATAATGAACGATGAAATAGCGTCTAAAAAACAAAATGAAAACATCTGACTTTCTGAAATTTCACAGTACATAATTGTCGACAAGCAATGTGTTCTTATCGTCTTTCCAAATATTTAAATGTTTGTAAAATACACATTGAAAGCTGCAATTACATTGTTGACGTGTGAAACAACACGGGAATGAAAACAGTCGGAATGAAAGTAGCTGCATAGTTTTGCGAAATACGTGCGAAACACCACGATTCAATAGGCCACGTTCACGAAATGCTGAAATAATATTTCATTGCGTGTCACTGAACGTCGGCCTGTGTTATGTTTTCTTTGCTGCCCCGTGCTGAAGACGTATACTGGTATTTCATACACCGGTGTATATACGTACATACCTACATGCATCACGAAAAAATAGTATATAGTGATAAGTTGCATGTATTAACTGCTTGCAACAATTCTCCAACAAACATTAACTTGGAGAATCTACAAAGATCAATTATAGAGAGCTTGACCTACAGAAATAAATTATACTATACTAATTATATTATACTAGAGTATAATAATAGTATACTAGTATAATATACTAGAGTAATAATTATATTATACTAGTGTAATATTATAATTATATAGTATAATATTATAATAATTATATTATACTATACTAATTATATTATACTAGAGTTATACTAATTATATTATACTTACCTACATCAATTATACTATATTAACGTCTGCCCTACCGAACATCTAAAGCCATTAAAAATTCAATACTATGTATTGTATAATTATTATTATGTAATACTTATTATTGTGTGATATATGCCAATATTTGTGTAATTAACTACTAAAGTCAAAGCATAAATGCCGACTCAAAATGGACATTTGTTGTAAATATCTTATCTAGTATATGAATATGTTGTAGTTGAATGTTGAATATGTTATACTTTTATCCATTATAGTCTATCTTTTCTATTAGTAGAGTCTATTATACAAAAATATCGCAAATCGCCTTGTTTGTCTGTCTCATTGAATATTTATAACAATTCTCCAACAAACATTAACTTATAAAACCTACAAAAATCAGTTATAGAGAGCCTAACCTACAGAAATCAATTGTACTATACTAATTATATCATACTAGAGAACCTAACCTACATCAATTATACTATATTGTTTTATTTTATTTTAACGTCTGTCCTATCGAACATCTAAAACCATTAATTCAATTAAAAATTCAATACTACGTATTGTATAATTATTATTATGTAATACTTATTATTGTGTATATGCCAATATTTGTGTAATTAACTACTAAAGTCAAAGCACAAATGCCGACTCAAAATGGACATCTGTATAAATATCTTATCTAGTATATGAATATGTTGTAGTTGAATGTTGAATATGTTATACTTTTATCCATTATAGTCTATCTTTTCTATTAGTACAGTCTACAGAAATATCGAATATTATCGAATATTTATTTAAAATAATTAAAAATCGAATATTAATTATACGCCAATATAAATTTAACTGGCCAAAGCGTAAATGCTGAATCAAAATAAACCTGCGTAAGTATCTCGTCTATTTATTCTACATAGATAATGAAAATGTTATAATTTTGTTCTAAAGCTATCGAATATTTAAAGTAATTAAACATTTGTTTAGCCAGAGATTCAATACTACTTATATCTTACATATGTACGTAGAAACTGAATATATTTACGTACACATAGTTTTACCTAAACAGTGTTATTTTACTATTCCTCGCTCGCTCATAATCGACGATGAGAGTATGCGCGTAATCAATTATTCGCCAGTGGGTCGTGACTCTGGTTTCGGGAAAATTTTCAGCCTGAACTCGGCTGGGAGATCGATCTGGACGACCTGGAATCACAGATCGACGAGTCCACAGCGGCGATCATTATAAACAATCCTTCGAACCCGTGCGGTTCCGTGTTCAGCAGGGATCACACACTTGACATTCTCGACGTGGCCGCTCGTTACTACATACCAATTATTGCCGATGAGATTTACGAACATATGGTACGTGATTAACATATGTATACATTGTTTCATTCCCTAATGGAAATAAAATAGCGCGCGTACACCAGTTCAATTTGTGATCGAGTTTGTGTATGTAATATTTTAATGCACCGTAAACGTAACCACAGTCGATCATTTCTCGCTGGGATAATTAACTTTCTATATGGTACTGTTGCAGTAATTTTTAAATTAGTTGCGCGATAATTTAATTCAAATAATCCGCGCAAGATATTTGCCTTGACCAAAACAAGCGACCGAACCGTAAACGATAATTCGTCGCTTACTTTTTCTTTTGAACTCGTGTCGGTGTGATGTCACTGGACAGAAATTATTGAGAAGTAATAAATTACATGTTTAAAAACTGAGAAAATGTTGCAATTTGGGACAAAAGATTCTCGACGTGCACGTGGCAGAGGTTAACCACTTGCGCTGGCAACTGCGGACCATAACGAGTGACCGAACCGTACGATAATTTGTAGCTATTCTTTTCCTTTTGTACTCATGTCGGTATATCACTGGATAGAAATTATTAAGAAATAATAAACTTATCATTTGTTTTGCCTGGTTTACATTTAAACGTGCTTAAAAACTGAGAAAATGTTGCAATTTGGGACAAAAGATTCTCGACGTGCACGTGGTAGAGGTTAATCACTGATTGCGGACCATAAAGAGTGACCGAACCGTACACAATAATTCGTCGCTTTCTTTCTCTTTTGTACTCATGTCGGTATATCACTGGATAGAAATTATTAAGAAATAATAAACTTATCATTTGTTTTGCCTGGTTTACATTTAAACGTGCTTAAAAACTGAGAAAATGTTGCAATTTGGGACAAAAGATTCTCGACGTGCACGTGGTAGAGGTTAATCACTGATTGCGGACCATAAAGAGTGACCGAACCGTACACAATAATTCGTCACTTTCTTTTTCTTTTGAACTCATGTTTGTACATCACTGGACAGAAATTATTAAGAAATAATAAACTTATCATTTGTTTTGCCTGGTTTACATTTAAACGTGCTTAAAAACTGAGAAAATGTTGCAATTTGGGACAAAAGATTCTCGACGTGCACGTGATAGAGGTTAATCACTGATTGCGGACCATAAAGAGTGACCGTACACAATAATTCGTCACTTTCTTTTTCTTTTGAACTCATGTTTGTACATCACTGGACAGAAATTATTAAGAAATAATAAACTTATCATTTGTTTTGCCTGGGTTACATTTAAATATACTTAAAAACTGAGAAACTGTTGCAATTTAGGACAAAAGATTCTCGACGTGCACGTCGTTCCAGCGCACGAGGTTAATTTGTAACAATCGATGTGTACATATGTTGAAAAAGTATCGATTCAACGAACAAGTCAAGAACCTTCCAACAGTAACTGATAAGAGTAAGACTTCCTTCGTTTGAGTTTTTAACGCGTAGCAGAGAAAGAAAGAGACTCACGCCAGAACTTGGAGCTTTAAGTTCTAATCGATTATCCCGGCTATCGGAGGGCGGATTACAAGTGGTTACTCGAGAAGTAGACGAAGCACGTGATACGAATGAACGTAATAATTGCTCTCCTCCCGACAGAAACGAAAAAGAATCTACGAATTTCCTTGTCCAAGTTTGTAAGTTCATTGGTAAAAAAAAAAAAAAAAAAAGAAAATGTCACCAATGATGATGAGAGCATTCAAAGAAGCCCGCAGTTCCCTTCTGTCGTTTATTTTCTCTGTTCACCAGGTGTTCCCGGGGAGGACTTTTCACTCGTTAGCGTCATTGTCGAGGGACGTCCCTATTTTGTCGTGCAGCGGCCTGACGAAGAGGTATGCAGAAATCGACCTTTGAAATCTTAGCGTCACGGTGATATCCGGTGCGTCGCTCGGATACTTTCAATTCGGTGGAATGCCTGCCTGGAAAAGGAGGCTTTTACACGGTCGGGTCGCTTTACAGCCCCTTTACGGTCGGTTTACGGTCTACATTCCGTAATACATAATTGCACGAGCGTCGCGGAATCAATATTACAGCGAATTCTTGGTGGTCGAGCGGCGGGGAGTTTTGCGGCGGTGAACGTTTGCACGCAACCTGGACACCCGATGCGCGTTGCCTCCTACTTTGACGATAGTTTGAGCAGTGAATAGTTTGGCTCGCCGTGGAAAAGGGGAGAAAAGAAAAAAACGAGAGAGAAATAAAAAGGTGCGAGTGAAGAGAAAAAATGAAATTCCAAACTTGACGAAGATCCTTCCAGAGGAATTTTATTTGTCGACTTGAGGATGTTCAGCGACTCCTGAAATTATTATTAAATACAGAAACTGTTATAATTTTTACATGACACGTGGCAGATAGAGACATTCTTTTTCTTTGAAAATACTACGAATTATCGATATTCACATGTAAGAACGTTGAAAAATTTTGAGAAATTCGTAACTTTGTCCTTGGTGTACGATTTCCTTTCGTCGTTTTACTGAATGTCAAACATTAGGCTTGGTGGACGTAAGGTAAAAATTCAAGGAATCGTTTCTGCCTGATACGCAGATTTTAATAAATTGGCGAAGATATATCGTGCAGAAGGTTCCGAGGGCTCGTTTCAAACTTCAAATCCATTGTAGATTCAGTCACGAGAACAATTGTTCAATGTCTTCACAATTCGTAGCACTGTCGAGAGAAAAGAAAAAAAAAAATATCCTCACTTTGCTGTCTGTTGTGTAAAGATATCAATCTTAGTCAAAGTTTTCCCGTACATCTGATATTTGATCACAGGTGGGTTTAAGGAAAAATTTCTCACTATAAAAATTGTTGCAATGAAATTTAAAATAAATGAAATACAGTTGTACGAGTAGAACAAAATTATTAGATGAAGACAAACGATAACGGATGGACTATAAAAATTGTTGGAACACATAATTTTAATGGACCCAAAAATAGATGAAGTTGCAGTTATACGACTAGAAAAACTTAGATCAACGATGATAGTGGATGAATTGTTCGTCCAATTCTTGCGTTTGGACAAAACGAATCATTTGACAATAACAATTACGTTATTATACAACTACGATAATACGATAACAATGATTTCTTTTCGTTACAATGCTAATTACAACTGTTACAAATTATAACAGCTTCAGTAGTTTCGGGTTTGAAAGTCACCAGTGTCCGATCATTACGTTATTATAACTACGATAATACGATAACAACGATTTCTTTTCGTTACAATGCTAATTACAGCTGTTACAAATTATAACAGCTTCAGTAGTTTCGGGTTTGAAAGTCACCAGTGTCCGATCATTAACGGGATTGTACCACTAACTAAAATTTCCAGCGCTCCATTCGCTCGATTCCGGTACTTCGTTTCGTGTTTTCTGTTCCACCGGAGGAAACAGTAGCTCGTAGAAAACCTTCGTCTAACTGTAAAACTATATTCTCATCATTTTCCATTCCGCTCCGTCGTTCTCCATGCAAGCACGGCCACGACAGCCGACGAGTAATCGAGTAATCGAGTTTTAACAATGGACGCATTACCAGGTAAACGATAATCTTGGCGGATGTTTCAGGTTTTTAGTGCCCGGCTGGCGTATGGGCTGGATAATCATTCACGATCGTCAGAACGTCCTGGAGAAGGAGGTGGGTAATTGCACGATACTACACGCTATATACTCGGGACACAGAGCTCGGAAAATAATTGCTTCCACCCCCTCCTCCCACCGGCGCCAGGTATTGTTTCCGTAACAAGAACGGCCAGATCTGCTTCTCTGCCTCCTCGCCGCGAATTGGATTAAATTTCGTTGATTAAATTTTATCCCGTCGTTAAAGTTCTCCACTTGGCACCGTTCGCCGTGTTCTCAACTTTCGGTTATATCCAAGTCTTCGTTTCCAAACGTTTCCCTGCTGGAAAGAAAGAAACAAGAGAGAGAGAGAGAAAGAGAGAGAGAGACAAAAGAGAGGAAATCGAAGGATGAGACCGTGGCAAGAGCTCCCCGGAGTACGAATTTTTCTTTCCGCCGAAAACTTTGACCGGCCATCCTCTTTCTTACCCGCAATCAGGGAATTTCCAATCGCGCGACTTGTGTTTACTTACGGTGTGTTTTATGAGAACGTGGACTCTGAGAAAGTATATCCTTTTTTTTTTTTTTTTCTGTAAAATATTGTTCACCAGACGTGCCTTTCGTCAAAGCGTAAAATTTCCATCAGAGATGTTAAAGTGAAAGAAATTGTTATTTATAATACAATAGGGTACGCGAGCTCTTACTCATTTAAGTCCCTGAAAATACGCTGTTTTATGTCTGTGAAATATTTAACAAGTATTATCATTTTGATCATATTGTCAATAATTGTGAAGATTGGATACACTATTAATCGAGCGCGTGGTATTATAGTATTTCAGGCGTATTTTCGATCTGTGGAAAATTTCTCGCAAAAAGAATCTTTTTTTTTTTCAATAGAAATGGCGCTTATGGTTTTTATTAAATACATTTTTCATACACGTATATTATTTTATATAATATATTAAATACACGTTTTTCTATCTGTTGTATACGTTACTTATGTTATTCTATTTTTAATTAAAATGTTATTCTATTTATGTTATTCTATTTTTAAATAATATGTTATTTTCGTAGATAAGAAAGGCGCTTCATTGTCTCAGCCAGAGGATTATCGGCAGCAACACGCTGATCCAAGGCGCACTACCTGCCATTCTGAAGAACACGCCGCAAAAATTTTACGACGACGTCATGAAAACGTTACACGTAGGCTTCTGTTTATTTCCAAGTGTTATTTAGACATTTCTGCGAGATTTCGTTGTTATTTAGGAATTTTTCGTGGAACGTTTGAGCCGTTTATCTTGAAAGTGGCCCAAGTCCATTTATCTTTAAACTAAGTTTTGATAAATTTAAAAACATTGGCCATTTATTTTTAAACTAAGTTTTGATAAATTTAAAAACATTGGCATAGTGTACGTAGTATAGTACACGTAACGTAGTATAACGTTTCTGTGTCTCTGAGGATGTATAATTTACCAACCCGTTTGGCACGGTAAACATTGTTTAGAGAATAGCACGTTTTTCATGGCTATGAATAGACTTTCAAAATTAATGAAATAATTTTTAATTTTCAAAAAAAGCACAAGTTCCTTAAAAAAAGAAATGTTACAATTTTGTGTTGCAAAATGAAAATAGCACGTTTTTTATGGCTATGAATAGACTTCCAAATTAATGAAATAATTTTTAATTTTCAAAACAGCACAAGTTCCTTAAAAAAAAAAATGTTACAATTTTGTGTTGCAAAATGAAAATAGCACGTTTTTTATGGCTATGAATAGACTTTAAAAATAGCACGTTTTTTATGGCTATGAATAGACTTTCAAAATTAATGAAATAATTTTTAATTTTCAAAACAGCACAAGTTCCTTAAAAAAAAAAAAAATGTTACAATTTTGTGTTGCAAAGTGGAAAAAATTTCGAATTGATTCATCTTCATCAATCATTTTAAAGTAAAAACTTCACCGATCAAACAATATAATCCCCTCTGAAACGGACGATTTTTACTTTCGATTTTCAGGACAATTCGCGAGCGGCGTACAACTGCGTGACGAAGATCCCAGGGTTGAAGCCGATCGTGCCCGACGGCGCGATGTACATGATGGTGAGAACAATCAATTCGAATAAATCGAAAAAAATTTCACAAATCGAAACGTAACAAGTCCAAAATGACCGATCGCAGTCCAATCTTCCCAGCGAACGTTCATATAAGTTCGAGCGAGATCGATCGGTGCATTAATTACTCCGCGAATTTCCAAACAGCGCAGTCAAGTCGGTAAATACCTTGTTTACCGACGTTAAACCCGATCGGAAGGCGATCCGATCGTGATCTCCGCGTCCGCGTAAATATTTCGCCGTGGATTAGCGGAAAATTCAGACAGCGATAGGTAAACGTTAGAAAAAAAAAAAAAAAAAAACAAAACAAAAAAAAAAAAGAAAAAAAGTAGGAATCGCGAGATCGCAATAAATTATCCTATCGGTTCTCCAGGTTTACATAGATCTGCCTTGTTTCCCGGAATTTAATTCCGACCTCGAATTCGTGCAACGACTGCTAATGGAGGAGTCTGTGTTCTGCCTTCCCGGCCAGGTAATCACAAAATCGAGCACCGAATATCGAGCTCGATCGGTTACCATCGTCGAGTCTGATTTCTCGATTCGTTCTCAATTATCTTTTTGCAGTGCTTCGATTATCCGTCGTACATGAGGCTGGTCATCACCGTGCCGGTGGATATGCTCGAGGAGGCCTGCCAGAGGATCCAGGAATTCTGCGAGAGGCATCACTACAAAACGGCTGAGAACACACAGAGAAACAACCTCGCTACCGTGGACATTCCGTATTAACGAGCGAATATTTTTATATTCTATGCTTTTGTTTCACGCTGTTCGTTGGATGCAACATCGTGTGTCACTCCGAATGTTACTCCGGGTTTGAGTACTTTGCAAGTATTTGCCAAATCAAATTTAGTAACTGCAAACACTTTTTTCTTACTACAAATAAAGTACTCAAGTGTATGAATACAATTGAACGATAATTGTTTTGTATATGTTTAATGCATATACGATTGACAATGTGATTTAATATATTGTAGTTTTAAGCTTGTATACATGCAGAAAATAATTCTACAATCTGTTCTATTGTATATTGTAATATCATGACGATAATATTTTATACTTGTAAAACACGTGTTATAATATTAGTGTTATTATTTTATATACTTTTAATATTAATCGACGTTACAATGTTATATGTATCATGCATTGTGAGATTTTTAACTGTTCTATTATTTATGATGATAACAGCCATTTACCAAATCCTGTGTCAGAATAATTTCTCTATTTTAGACGATAAAATGCACATCTATGACTTGTATACATGCAGAAAATTATAATCTATTCTATTATATATTGTAATATTATACTACATTATATAATATATTATTATCAATATTATAACATCATGAATATTCTGTATTTATAATTATGTACATGTGTCGTAATGCAAAATACGTATTCTAATATTAATATATTAATATATTTAATATATTCTTATATTCTACGTATTTTATACGTATTCTAATATTAATATATTGATATATTTAATATATTCTGATATTCTACGTATTTTATACGTATTCTAATATTAATATTTTTTCTAATTTTAATATATTAATATATTTAATATATTTTAATATTCTACGTATTCTATACGTATTCTAATATTAATACATTAATATATTTAATATATTCTAATATTAATACATTAATATATTTGATATATTCTAATATTAATATATTAATATATTTAGTACATTACATATTGTAAGATTTGTAACTGTTCCATCATTTATTTATTATTTATTATTATATACGTTACTGTTATTTATTTATTTATATGTTAAGCGACGTAACATCATTCAGCAAGTCCTACCCTCTCTATTTTAGACAGACAAAACGCACGTCTGTGTAACGCGACACCATACCACTTACAGTTTACACGATTTTCATCGTGGCAGCTGGTGACTCCTAACCGTGCATCAATATCGCATTACCCCGCTTGTTATAATTACTAATTTCTACACGCGGAACTTCGGGCAACGCTTTGTACAAGCCCGTTTATCTATACAAGCCGATGATCTAATTAATTTCCATTTTCGCGCGCGTGCACACCCGTTAAAGTTCGCCCCGGCTCTGCCCCACGGTGTGTTGCTAAACACGCGCGAATCCCGGTTTAATCCCGGCGACGAAATGTTTCCGCTGTGGAAATTCGATTGCCAAGCCGTGTTAAACAATTACGCCGCCGTTTCCCTTGTCTTACACACGATAATGATCGAACGCGTCGAGCCTGACGCTGCCGAAAATTCCCGTCGAGTCGTCGAATTCAGTCGTCTCTCTCTCTCTCTCTCTCTCTCTCTCTCGAAATTTTCGCCAAATTCGCGACGGTTGATAATTAAAACGAACGACGAAAGGGGCCAAGCCATCGGCCAGACCGATTTCCCACGGGATGGAATTGTTTTTTTTTTTTTTTTTTGTTTTGAAAGAGTTTTTCTTCAATTTTGAACCGAATGTTTATTTGTCGCTGCTGCTCGAATTTTTACTCGTTTCGTCGTCGCTCTTGAATCGTACAACGAGAAAAAAGAGAGAAAGAGAAACGAAGAGGAAAGAACGCATCGTTCAATTGTGAAAATGGCACCAGTTGACTCTTAATTGTTGTTTAGACACTTTCGGCCAAGTGTTGGAATTGTGTTTCGCATTGTGCGCGAGTTCGACGAGAATCACTCGTTTACAGTCTTTTTCCTTCTTTTATATATATATATATATATACATATATATATCGTTTCGATTTATTGTCAATCTGTCCACGTTCGACTCGCAATTTAATGACAAGTTATAATCGAAAATTATGCGTAAAAATTTGTATCGAAATGCAGTCACGATTTGTTTCTTCTATCATTTTAATATTATTTATTTATTATTATTTATTACTTTAATTATTGTTATTTATTTATTATTTTAATTATTATGATTTATTATTATTTATTTATTATTTTATATATTATTATGTATTATTATATTTTATTATATTATTATTATTTATTATTATACCACTTTAATATTAATTGTGAAAGTGGTTATCAGTTGAGTTTTAATCATTATTTAGACATTTTCGGTTAAAATTGCTACTCCTTTCCTCTTTACTATTTTTGCTTTCCATTTCACTCGTCTGCTTCGTCGTTTGATATTGTTAATTCGTTGACTGTCTACGTTTAAAATTACAATTTAATAACAGATTATAATCGAAATTATGGGAAACAAGCGTGCAAATTACAATATTACAGCCACGATTTATTTCTCCTGTCATTTTAATATTATTTCAACATTGTTTAACATTGCTCTATTTATTAATTTTCGGTTAAGTGTCGAAATTGTGTCCAACGAAAGTTACTCCTCACAGTATTTTTCCTCTATTTCCACTTTTTTCTTCCGCTTCGTCGTTCCTTCGTCGTTAATTCACAGACTGTTCATGTAAATTCGCAATTTAATAATCGAAATTATCAGAAACAAGCGTGCAAATTTGTCAGCAAAATGCAATCGCGATTCGTTCCCCTCCCCCAGCCATAGCATGCCAAATGTCCATTGAACTCTTTCCCATTATACGAGCCCGCGGAACACACCTCGAAACCGTCGAACTCCGATTAGGAATTACTATGCATATCATGCTGACGATAGGCGGTAGTGAACTCGGAAAACACCGGAGTCTCTCTGGTATATATCTCGTGTTTCACGGGGGTTTATTTTCGCTAAAGACTCCATCATAACGTGCAACACTAACGAGCGCATACACCCGGCATATTATGGTATCGCGAAACGCGCATTATTATTCGAGTTGCGTGATACTGACGATCGCGTTTGAACAACTACTGTGAAATACAGGGTGGCTAACTGAAGGGTTTGAAAAAGTCACAACCTGTTCATTTTTTTTCTTTCGTAGATTATAGAGCATCCATTGGAGATTAATTGTACGATTAATTGTATAATTAATTCATTAATCACATTTCCAAGTGAAATAACAAAAAGTTGAAGGAACACGTGTTTGTAAAAGTTATTTTTGTTTTTGTATCTGTTCAATCTGGTCGGTGACCACCATGCAGTTTGCGTCGTCCAACGATCAAGGCTTGCGACTTATGGCATAATTGCAGGACGAACGCTTCTATTTTACGAGAAAATAATTTTAATAGTAAATCAATCAGTCGATCATTCTTGAAACTTAGAACGATTATCAAATTGCAGTTCATATCGTCGATCTATAGTCGGTGACATTTTGTTCGCACCGTGGATCATTATTCGAATAAAATTTCATTCGAAATATTTACTGAAATAATATAAAGAAAGAGTGTCAGGAGTCCCTTTTTCACTTGCAACGATAACAAACTCGCCTAAAGCAAACAAATTAACCGACAAAATGTTCGAACAAAAGATTGCACTAAGAGCAAATTTATTAAATAAGCCGAAATTGTGAGAAAGCGGCTCCTGACACTTTTTTCTACATTATTTTAGTAAATATTTCGAATAGAATTTTATTCGAAATGTTATTCGAAAAATTCCACAACCGTGTGTTCGAATAAAATCGTTATTCGCAAATAACGAATAATTCTTTCTCGAATAAAATCGTTATTCGTTATTAATTTGACATATTCGTTGTTCTCGAATAAAATATGCCCAACTCTGGATTGGGATTAACGTGTACGTTTACGTCTACAAAGGAAATCAATTTACATGTGATTACCTATCCGAGCTTGCCAATCTTCTTAATTGAAGAGCCCTCTTCGCGAGCGGGAAACACAGGATATTCACGATGGCTGACGTAGCCTTGACGAAGTGGGTGGTATGCCTTCCGGTTTGCTGCACCTCGACCCACCTAGTAAGCATAAATACACATTGAATTGCAGTCGAAACAGTTCAAGGTTGCGCCGGTTTCTTAGAGGAAACCTCCCTAACTTCAACATCAGGGATTCCTTCGCCATCGCTCGTTTTCGCAATTATTTATACAACGAGCACGAGTTTAGCGTAGTCAATCAGTGCCGGGAATTAAATGGACATAGTTTCATCAGGAACATAGCTTCATCCAGTTCAGTTTATTACTTAAGCAACGTACTATCCAAGGTCTCCATTGGACGATCGTATTTCCTGGTTGGTGATGCAACTTTGTAACGGTGGATTGGTTAATAAGATCTCGTAACTATTACGTAATAACGGCCAAGCAACGATCCGCGGCGGAGAGATTGGCCATTTTGTAGCCAATCCTCTTTGCGTGGGTTTATCGGGTCAAGTAGAATCAGAATTCGGTATTCTCGTTAGAGATAGCCTGAATGCCGAGTGTACGTGTGCGTGCGAGCATGAGTAGAGAGGGTGGTTGAGATTAGAGGCTACGAGTCTCTTCCTGGCGAGACTTGCCAATTGCTATCGCTCTCCAAGTGTAATTCTTTGAAGAACCATTAGGCCATGGCCACGTGATTGGTTCACAGTTCTCTCCGAATTTCAGAAATCTCTTTTCTGTAGGAAATGTTTAAAAAAAAAATTTTTTTTTTTTATATGGTGGTTCGATGTGCTGGAATTTTCTCTTTATATCTGGTCTAGTAGTTGGGTCTCATTTAGGTAGTTGATAACGTTTGTTTGTTGTTTCTGGCAGGTTAGGGCGGTGTTTTGGTTTAATCCGTTTTCGGTATTTTCGTTTCAAAAATTTGTTTTCTGGGTTACTCCGAAAAATGTCTCGAGAAACGCTCGAAATTTACGTACATCTTTTCGCGAGATTCGTAACACTCGAAACTCGTGTGAAATCAACGAACAAAGGATCACTTGCAACGTGAATAAAGAAAATACACGTTCGAATGTCTGGCGAACATTCAGTGTTTATGTTCTTAACGATATGAGCAAACGTGCAACCGTAACTTTGAAATGATACGAAATATCCAAATAAATTATACATATATATAATAATACGTAAAGAAATTATTACATATATATACAAAGAAATTATTTAAAAAAAAAACCTTGTGAATTTTGTTAGTGCGCAGTTATTTTTTACATATTGTATTAAATATCAACTGTGAACTTGTTAATATTATCCACACACACACACACACACGATAAAAAAAAAAGAGGCAAGTTAGATGCAGAAAATGTTCAGATCTCTTCTTAAACGAGAACCATGCATTAAATATTTTTATACGTAACTAACGTTGTAAAGTTTCGAGAGAGTTTCAAAATTAGATAGCTTCGAATCTTCTTGGTTCCTTTCGAGACGTCCGCGACAGATATTATGTGGTATTGAAACCACAGCCATGCTCGAAGTGACATGTGCTGCGACACGTTGCGAAGCATTTTCATGAGAAAGAAAAAAAAAAAAAAAAAAAGGGTGAAGAAACAGCAAGAGGAGCGCTCGTACGAATGATACCTAAAAACATGAGCGCATCATCGTGCTCCCTTCATGATCACGTCGGATGCTCACGGCTATCATTTCGAACATCTGTTGCAAGCAGGTTCGTAGCAGACGGAGTGGTCTCGCTTCTATATTATTACGTATGTACAACGATCCCTTTGTGCACTGTCTAAGTTGCCATAACGTGCCATAACGATTTCGTTTCGCGTTTTCCGCACGTGTATTTCCAATATCACGCAACGACGAAATGCAAATGCAGGCAGAAGAGAAACGCACGGGTTCGAAACGGATGTAAATGAAGCGATGAAACGGGGCCGCGTAAATACGAAATTTTCATAAAATTATATCCGCTCGTAACGGGTAAACGGAACGAGCGCGATATTATATTATCGTTATTAACTCTTTGATTTATTATTAATTGATAATTACGGATGCTGAAATACTCCGGATGTTGAATTTCGTCGTTCTATCTGTGATAAGTGTGTAATTGTTTCGAGTAATCCTTCTTCGCGAACGTGCAACCGTGGAGAATATTCGCACTCTTATACAGGGTGTCCCTATAGTACAAGCGAAGAGGAGGTGATTCTAAGGTGGAAAAATATCGTCGCGTCGTTTTTGTATTTTTCAGTATAAACAAGGAC
Source organism: Frieseomelitta varia (assembly GCF_011392965.1). Lineage (NCBI taxonomy): Eukaryota > Metazoa > Arthropoda > Insecta > Hymenoptera > Apidae > Frieseomelitta > Frieseomelitta varia. The sequence continues at coordinate 18,029 of NW_025110546.1, forward strand.
ACTGATGTGACAATCCACGCATTTTTTTTCTCTACTTTACGATACAAAATACGAGAAAATATAGAGCGTGTTATCTTGCTGTATTTCACAAGTAATAATCAACAGGCCAAGATCCACCAAGTACAAAGGAAAAATTGATAAGATCGGGAGAAACTCTAAACGACAAATCGTTTTTGTATTTTTCAGTATAAACAAGGACACTGATGTGACAATCCACGCATTTTTTTTCTCTACTTTACGATACAAAATAGAAGAAAATATAGAGCGTGTTATCTTGCTGTATTTCACAAGTAATAATCAACAGACCAAGAACCACCAAGTACGAATGAAAAATCGATAGGATCGGGAGAAACTCTAAACGACAAATCAGGAAAATCAATCGCTATGCTGGATTATTATAATTTTGTTTAATGACAGAAATACGTCCAAACTCGACTGAGAAATTATTTGATCTTAAAAAGCGAGTGCAAACTTGAAAAATGTTCGCGTCACAGCGAATCCTCGGCAAAGGTATCCTCGATTCTAGAACCTGCAGCGACTTTTATCAGGCGGGAAAGCTAATTCGTCGAGCAAATAAATCTCAAGAAACCGTAACGCCGCGACCCGGTGCTATTTAACTTCTCGCAGAAGTAACCGTCCCGTCCCGATTTATGACGCGCTATACATCGTTACAAAATTCCTCGACCGCTGCGTTTCCTCGCGTTGCGCGTCACGCTCGATGCCACGGCGATTTCTCACCGTGCGATTTCACCCTTACTCGTGACGTTCGTCGTCGAGTTTGACAAAGAACATCTTTCTTTGCAAAAAGATGGAAAGCACAGGCGTTGATTATTAACATTGACAAGTGACGGAGAAATGGCGTACGTTTTACGTAACGACGAGTTCACGCGAGAAAAGTAATTTAAATTAAATTTCCTGTGGAAAATAAAATTTTAGGAATTTCTTCGACTAGTTCTTTCTACTGGTTCCTTTTCTATATATTTTCTTGCTACGATCGTTTGCGTGCGCTGTCTCTGAAGGTCAATCCGGACACGTATGTAATTTCTGTGTACTGGAACAATCATGTTTTAGACTAGAGGTAGTTAACTGGCAGCTTTGCCCCCACTTTTCTGATTGCTGGCGCTACCCCCTCCACTGCAGTCTGTTTCTCTGGTGGGGAGATCGATGCAGTGGAGGGGATAGCGCTAGCGATCAGCAGAGGCAAGGCTACTCGTGAGCCGCCAATTACCTCTGTTTCAAACAGCATTTATTTCAATTTATTTTTGTTATATAAAACGAACAATGGAAAATTAACGCGTGTAAACTTCCTGCTGGTATGTATTGAAAAACAATCATTGAATTATATCCAATTGAAGATTCAATAAATTCGATATTCGTGTAACATCGATTGGTCGACAATTTACAACAACGCGTACACATTTCATCGGAAAACATTTTCCAAATTACGTACCAAGCACATGGCCAAAAATAAAACCCACACGAAGATGTTGGTCGTGTTCGAAAAGTAATATACGAAAAGAATCTAGATATTGCAAAGTGCCATTACGTGTCGTATCTTGTTTCAAGAAATATCATTTTGAAAGAATAAATTAAACTTCCAACTTTTTTCTATTCTTTTCAAATATTTGATTTCTTTTTATTTTTCTTTTTTAAGTTACGAAAAAAGCAGCTAAGAGGTTAATAACTTGAAGGCAGCGCAGATTGAGTGAATATGACCTCGGTCCCACACGATTCGTGCAGTTTCCTAAAAGACATGCAATGACTTCGAAATGCACGTCGAAACAGGCTTGATCAATTGTTTCAATTAATACACATCGTTCCCATCGGGTTCGATTTGCTACGCTTTTCTGTATGCGTGCTGTTCTATCGTTGATTTTTGAACGAAGCGGATCGACGATTTCGGTTCAACGTGAAGCACGTACGTGTAAATAATTCGGAGTATTTGTGAGGTATCCAGTTGGTTTGTTTAATATTTGCAAAGAGAGAGAGAGAGAGAGAGAGAGAGTGAGAGAGAGAGTCGAGTAATTTAAAATGGTAAAAGAAAATTTGTCGAATTTCTCAAATACGATTGTGGTCGAAATGGTCTTGGTATTTAGAGTTTTAAATACCAGGGTTCGTCGTTACTGAATTACAGTGGTCCAGTATTTAGTATTTATACTAGAAAGTATTTAAAACATGATGTACTTAGAATGGAAATCCACGATGATATTTTTAAGATATTATTAAATTTTTATATGTGTGATACACGGAGCATTGTCTGTGTTAATTTTGTAAAATAAGATAGAATGATTTTATTATAATTGATACTTATATATAATAAATATATATAATTATATATATAGTACAGTATTATATATATTTATTATATATAATACTATACTATAATACATACTATAATTATATATATTACTATACTATATACTATATATATTACTATGCTATATACTATATACTTTTATATAATATAGAATATAATTATATATATTTATTATATACAAGTATATAATAAATATAATATAGTACAATATAGTACAATTATATTATAATATAATATAATATAATATAGTATAGTACAGTATAGTATAGTATAATAGAATACAATATAATACAATATAGTATAATATAGTACATAATACTATACTATAATACTTGTATATAATAAATATATAATAATCTACTTATTAAATTATATATAATATATAATATATAATAATCTACTTATTAAATTATAATATTATAATAAATATATATAATTATATATAATACTATACTACTTATAATATTATATAATATTACTATAATTATATGTATATAACATTATATTAAAATATTTATGTATAATAAAAATATAGTAATTTATTTATTATATATAATAAATATATAGTAATACTTTATTACCAAAAATTTAATAATATTTATTATCAAGTACTGTAGTCGAGGCGCGTCGTCTCCGATTCGAAAATCTGTTAGGTTTTTTGGAGATTCCTCGTGGACTCCCGCAAGCGTGTGACGCGAGCATATGCCGAACGATAACACAACACGCACACAGGGTGCTATTCGAATCAAAATTGCGGAACTCTCATACGCCACTTACACGCACGCGCGGCCTATTCGTACACGTGCTTTGTAAATTCGATTCTGCGAGCAGAGAGAGCGTCGACGTTTCTGTCGAATTGATTTTCATTGTTCCCGGAGAAATCCGCGTGACTTTCGTGTGCCGAGCAAATATTCGCGCCACTGTGAAATTCATAGTCTTCATACGCCTCTTAACTGATTGAAACGAAACTCGACGAACGGAAATGAAGCACTCCAGCTTGGAGTCTGTGGTTTATTCCCGAAATTGGAAGGAGCCGACAGGAAATACATAAGGTGCATAAATTTGCACTCTCTCGATGAAAAATTGCCGACATATTAAACTGTTATAAAAAAAAAAAAAAAGAGAAATCGTACAACAACTCTTCGCTTTGACAGCTCTGCGTTAGTTTCATCCGAAGATGTTTTTTTACGCCATGTAGCAAGTGAGAAAGCACGGACACTTTTTTTCAAATGCCAAAAAAAGGAAGAAAGGAAAAGTTAAACGATTTTCTTCGCGATTAAGTTTTAAAGATTGGAGTTTCCTCTTTCAACGCGCTGCGCAATTTTCTTTCTTTCTGCCGCGCCATGTTGTCGAACTTCGAGTATTAAGATTAAACGGCGAAACGTTCGGATTCCTTCAACTTTTGTCGTTCAAACTCTGACGTTCGAGGTTGAATGAAACGACGATAAAAAAAAGAAAATCGTTCAGCCTGATCGTGCCATTTTGAAATTATATAGTCGTGAGAAGAAAATGTCTTTCACCGACTTTTTGACAGACGTATCCTTGCTTTTCCATTTGCTGCTTGATGTAGAAACGCATTTAAAGAAAAAAGAAAAAAAAAAAAAACGATCCAAAGGGTTGGTAAAGTAGAGTAGTTTCACGCTTGAAAACGGGGGCAACTGAATTATCATTCGCGGTTTTGTTTCGCGAAGTCACAAAGTCGAGAATATCGATCATTTTTTCATCGAGTGTGCGAATATTTTCCACTTCTGGCCTCTGAACCTGAACTTAAAACCTTTGAACAGACGTAAGTAAATACTAATTCAACAATTACATCTTCCTCTAGTCATATATTATTTAAACGTGTATGTCTTGCAGTTACTTCATTTATGAAATTTCATTTAATGAAAAGCTCAAGAAGAAAGTTTACTAAATTATTAAATATATCACGAAATGAAGCTTAAAGTTATGTTAAATTTTTAGTACGTGCACTAGCAATTCAATACAGATAAATATTAATACAATAAAATATACAATATTAATACGATTATTTATACGATAAATATAAAAAATACAATAAAATATTAATACGATAAATATTAATACAATAAAATATACAATATTAATACGATTATTTATACGATAAATATACAGTAAATAAATAATAATACGATAAATATTAATACAATAAAATATACAATATTAATACGATAAATATACAGTAAATAAATAATAATACGATAAATGTACAATAAATAAATAATAATAAATAAATATACAATACAATAAATAATATTGGTTCAGTGTAGCGCAATTCAGTGATTTGATTATTTCAATATAATTTTCTGAGAAGTGCACACCGACGAAAGATTTCGCCATTGAACTCCTGCCCATACATATGTTGCACGTGTTACGTATCAAAGTGGCCAAAGGGTTAAACAATCGAAGCATTCAGAAACTGCTTTCAAACTGCGTTCAAATTGAAAACGAAAATCGCCGACTGCGGCTTTGAAATTACAGTTTCGAACGTAATTTGAAATTATATTTCGATCGATCCTGTTTCCTTTCTTTCTTTCTTTTTTTTTTTTTTTTCTCTCTCTCTGATATTCGTCTGACGGGTGCATTTTGCATTCGCTCGCTTTGCTTTCAAGTTTCCTCCGATCGGTTTTGCAAAAGCCATTGCGGTTGTCGCCTATTATTCCCCGGCTAGTTCATTTGTTGCGCGAAACAACGCTCGCGCTCAGCGGGGCAAATATTCGCCGAAAGGTTGATATCGATGCGACTCTGATAAAGCTGCTATCGCAAAAATTCGCCGACCGAATCCAATTTAGGCGGTAGTCGAATCGTTTTGCAAGAAATCGTCCGGTACATGTGTGTGTATGTATGTGTGTGTAAAATATTACTTGTCCAACCTTTATCGGAATTCCGGAAAACGATTACGCCTATCTCGTGCATCGTATTTGCTTCCAACTTAAATATCATTTAGTTTCTTTCCTTATTTTTTCAATCTTTAACAAATCTCATCAATCTGCTTTGGGAATATAAGCGGTACCGAATTAATTTTGTTCTCTTCACTTGCGTTTCAGTTATAACTCGCACAGGTTGCAATTTTTTCCTGATTTCGTTCACCAGATACGAATCTTCTCGTTCATTTCAATTGTTTGACAAACTCAGTCTCTAAAGAGAGAGAGAGAGAGAGAGAAACGCGACAGACACCTGAATAATATTTTTCCCCTTTCCTTCTTCGTTCACCCCCGCGTTCGACCCTCGCGGACCTTCTTTTCTCCCTTTACTCCCGGGTAATAACCAGTGTTTCTCATGCGCGCACGTTGAAACGCTCTTGATCTTCAAAGCCAGGGACAACCCTTTTACACGCAGAGCAGGGGGAGGAAGGGGCGAGCCGGCGTCGTGAAGTGGATGAGGTTGCAATATTCAGATGCCGTTGGGGTGGATTTTCTCATCCAAGGCGAATGCCTCGACTCGAAGCAAGCAGCAAAGATCAGCGTGGAATACTCGGCCACGCCGCGCCGGCATCAAGGAAATAAACTGGCTTTGCAATTGTCATCCTTAAGTACCTAACCAACCCGGCGAGACGTAATTAGGAGAACGCTTCTTCGTCCGAGTTCTTGCTGCTATTCGCGCACCAGGCTCACTGGCTCCCAGGTGAAATTAGGCCTTCGGTGGAAGAAGACGTTCCTCTTTCCCTGTTTCCACGGTCCTTTCCATTCGGTACGTGGTTTCAACCACTTGCGACGGCAGCTGATTGCGGACCGTAACGAGTGACCGAACCGTACACAATCATTCGTCGCTTTCTTTTTTCCTTTGAACTCGTGTCGGTGTGATATCAGTGGAAACAGAAATTATTGAGAAGTAATAAATTTGTTATTTGTCTCGTCTGGGTTACGTTTAAACGTGCTTAAAAACTGAGAAAATGTTGCAATTTAGGACAAGAGATTCACGACGTGCACGTGGCATAGGTTAACCACTTGCGCTGGCAACCGATTGCGGACCGTAACGAGTGACCGTACACAATAATTCGCTTTCTTTTTCCTTCAAACTCGTCGCTGGATAGAAATTATCAACAACTAATAAAGTTATCATTTGTTTTATCTAGATTATTATTTAAATATACTTGAAACTGAGGAAAATGTGGCAAATTTGGAACAAAATGTCCTCGACGTGCGTGGCACGTCATTCAAGCGCCAAGAGTTTAAAGAAACGATCCGTTATAATTAAACGTAACGAATCGTAACCAAGAGGCGAATTAGGAATTTGTCACACGTTTTGTCTAACAAAATCGCAAACTCCTCGAATTGATTTCAACCATTATTGAGTGGAGCTGCCAAGCGGATTTAACCAGTTGCGCTGGCAACCGATTGCGGACCGTAACGAGTGACCGGACCGTACACAATAATTCGCTTTCTTTTTCCTTTGAACTCGTGTCGGTGCGATATCGCTGGATAGAAATTATCAACAACTAATAAAGTTATCATTTGTTTTACCTGGGTTATTATTTAAATGTACTTGAAACTGAGGAAAATGTTGCAATTTGATGGGCAAAAAATTCTCGACGTGCGTCATTCCAGCGCAAGAGGTTAAACTTTTGTCACGATGGTCGGAAAGGTAGACAGGCGTGGCGCGATTAATTATTATTAGAGTGTCTCACGAGTATTTTTATTAATTTTATATTATTTTATTAATAAAATAATATATATGTTATTTTACAATTTTTATCTTTATCAATTACATCATTTTATATTTTTTTATTAATTTCGTAAGAGTATCTCGCGAATATTTTTAACAATGAAATAGAGCATGAAGCTTTGTCACTCGCATTTCGTGCTAGGACGATTTTACACTCGGGACAAAATGAACAGGACTACAAATTTTAAACTTCGTGGCGAATTTTAATGCTGTGTACAGTTTGTTAAATATTAATGTGTGTGTTTGTGCCACGTTTATAATTCAAAGTTTCCCCACAAGTTTCTTACGTTCGCGAGAAAAAAGACACGGGCGACTAAAAATTTGAAATTTCGGCGAGCTCCCGTGAAATTTTTCAGAGTGTTTCGTTTCGTTCTCGTTGCTCGGTGCAGCTGTTTATTCCGTGTAATAAACATACCACCGAAAAATCGCGAAAACGCGTAATTTGTTTGCCACTGATAAAAATTCAATCCAGTTCACCTGCGATTTGATTTTATCGTTGTAGAAATGGTGGAGTTTGAATGTTTGCGCTATGAGCGAACTTCGTTAAACGAAAATTGTTAAATATCGTACAGCGTTGAAAGGGGAACGGCAATTTTTATTAAAATTCGTGTTTCTCTGCTTAATTTGGTAAACAGTTCAGTTTATTGCGTTTAGAATTTCAAGCTACTCTGGGGAAAATGTTCCGAAATGGCTGCGCGATTTTTGCCAAAATTAACAGACCTTCGTGCCACCTGATTGAATAAAATTTTATCAACTCGAGAAGCGATGCAAGTGTTACGACGACGATACAACGTTCATTTTTCCAAAAACACCGTGTTATTAATTATTTTCGCACTGAGACGATATTACAGCGATGAAACATTGTCGACAATTTAAACCGACGTAACTTTACAAAAAAAAAAAAAAAAGAGATCGTACAACGATTCACTCGGTTCCACTTTAAAGCAGGAAGTTTTCACTTTGATTGTTCCAAGTTCTTCAAAGGTTTTTTCAAAGACGTTTTCGTATCGCATAGCGGATGGTACTCCCGAGAATTGTAAAAACTCGAACATCTCCGCGAACGTTGGAAAGTTTTTTTCATCATGGACGTGATTCATCATGGCCCTTTCCAACTTTCAAGTCTTGAAAATTGAAATTTTTCTCTTTGCAACGATTTTTTTTTTTTTAAAATCATTCTATTTAATCTGAAACCTTGAAATTTCTTGAATTTTCGTCATTCGACCCAAATATTCAAAATGTTAAAAAAGAGAATCAAATTTTAAGACGTCACTGTAAAAAGAAAAGACTTTAATCTTCAAAGTGACGTTGGTTGCAGTTACGAAGAGATTCTCGTAATTTGTACAATATTTGAGAAAAATAAAAGTATCCTCATTCCTCGTGAAATCACTTTTGATGAAAACAAACGACTCCTACCTCGCAAACTTGTACCACCAATTTAAATTGTTACATTAATTTCTCATTGGTTACAACTCGACGACGAATCTCGATAATTCAGCCAGTTGAGCTCGTTGATTCGAACGATCAAAATGTCCCCTACCTCTGTATCAAGCCTATCTCGGAAAATCCTGGCGCCCGCATCGCGATATTATAAATCGTGACACGGCCGCGACGATGTCTGCCGGCGGCCGGGGTGCTGAATACGAAGAACATCAGCAAAAGGGGAGAAGAAAACGACGGCTGGGTGTTTTGCACGAGTGAACATGCCGCGTGTGCGCCGCCTGCTGTACTCTGCGCTCCGCATTCAGCTCGTATGCAACGAGTGTCAATAATGGACGCCGAAATAAAGAGGCGGCTGTGCACGAAATATTCCAGTATCGTCAAGCTCCTCGAAGAGAATTGTCTTCCCTCGCGAAGAATTTCTTCCATTCATTTCTCGTTTCAACGTCGGGGCAATTTGTCAGTGTTTTGACCATTTTTGCAAAGGTACCATTGCGCAATGGGACTAATAACAATTGCAATGGATTGGATTTCACGCGGCCGCGAGATTAGACAATTTCATTGCACCAATTAAGCATTCTACTTATTATCCGCGATATTCTCACGCAGAGAGTTTAAACCCATTTCAATGCACGGAGCGTGTTCTATTTGCGTCTAAATATAAACGATCGGAACGTCAGACATTTTGCTCGACGTATAAAGATGAACTGCCATTGGTCGTCCACTTGGACCAAAGAACCGTACGAAAATGCCCCCGCTTTCGCCAACTTTCGCCATTGTCGAAGATTCTCGGGGAGAAAAAGAATTCGAGAAACTACGGGAAATAGCTTTCCAACACTTCTTTGTCGAAGATTCTGTTCGACGAATCTATGCAAAATAATTAATCACTCGCCTTTGAACGATGCTCCTCTATTAACCGTGCCTCCGACTAACATTAATTTTCGTCCTTTGAGGTAAAAGGCACTCGCGGCACGCCTTATAGGCTTGCCAGAACTAGGTTGAAACGTCCTAAACGCGTCTGAAATGCTCTGATAAAGTTCTGTCGTTCCATCCTGGATATAAAGGCCCCCGTGTGTGTTTGCGATTTGCGCGCGTCTCTCCCTCGAGCAGCGTGGTTTATTGAACATTTCTTTCGCACGAGTAATCCCTGTAAACACGCGTTTTGTCAGTATCAGATTATGCTACCACTTAATGAATCTATGTACATGTAATTCACTGGGTGTGATAAGCTGAAAAAAATCTCCCCTCTTTCGCGTTGAACAAAAAAAAAAAAAAAAGAAAAAAAAAGAAAATCAAATTTAATCTGCGCCCTGGAAATTTTTATTTTCATTTTTATTTCGCATCACGTAGAATATGTACGATACGTGGTTATGAGGGTAGCTGCTGTTTGTAGATTTTTATGTAAAAATACCAGATCGGTGATGAACGAACGCTGAAATACGAGAGTAATAAAATGATAATAATAATAGTAAATTCTACGTCAGGTGGCTGATGAAAAAGCAAGCTGTCGTGTGAGTTACGGCCGAGTACCATCGCCCGTTGAACAAGGTCTTCGTTGTATATAAAGCCGAACCTTTTCGTTCTTTTCTTTTTTTTGGACCTATTTGGACCGTGAGTGACTGCCTCGAAGAATCACCGACATGGAGTTATGATTTCTTACTGGTGTCTAATAGAATTTTATTTCGCCAACTTGGTTCAAATTCATTGTAAAACACAAATTAAACTCGGATTAGATCGATTACCTTTTCGTCAATTTTTGTTGGAAATTTGTTAACTCGGATCGAACCACGTAAGTTCGTACAATAACGACGACACGACTAAAATAATGAGGTTAAAATTGTTTAAAACAGTCGTCAGTTTCTGGATTATAACTGACACCGGCGATTGCGCAACCGTGTCAAGTGTCATAAATTTGCCAGTGGAACTTATCCGTCACCATTTTACAGACGTCGTGAAACTTGAAAGTTACGAGCCAATCCAACTTGTGGAATTTATTGCGTAATAGATAAGTTGTAACAGAACGCGAGAATTTAAAATGAACATTCACGAATTTTCCGTTTACCACTCTCCGAAAACAGTATTTCATCGTTTCATCAGGCTTCGTTCAAAGCATCTTTTAAAGCGGTCATTTTATATATTCTGATTCGTCAGTTCGGTGCCATTTAATTTTATCTCCAACTAGCGAAATGATGCCATCATCGTGATGTATGCAGTCAAAGTGAGAAGCAGAGCGAAGCAATAAAAGCAAAGTGAAGGGTGTTTCGATATATCGATCAGGTGTTACGGGTGTTATAGAGTGAGTTACAGAAATGAGAGCGCAATAAACTTGATGTTCGCGCCGTTCGAGAGCAAAGAGATCATTCAACACGTAGAAATGGAACTGTCCACGGAAGATGAACAAAATATTTGAAACAGTTTCCTCGGAAGGAAATTATCCCGACCGAGGATGAAGAAGATACTAAGAATATTACGAGAGAAATTTCAATAATTCCACCGGAAGACGAAAACTCTCGAATGTTTTCGAGCAGTTCAAATCTGAAAGAAAAATGTTGAATGTTTCCCGCGTTCCCGAACGTGTGCCAGGCTTGTAAGGCGGAATTTATCCCCCCATAAACAGAAACACGAATTCGTCAGACAGGTAACAGGAGACCTCCGTAGATTGACGGGGGGAGGGATGACGCAGTCATCAATCTCCATCCCTTCGACGACCTTATCACGCCGGGGCCAATATTTCACGCGAGTCACAAGCGTAAATCTTCGAGAGCCGATCATCGAGAGAAGAAGAAGGGTCTCAACCACGATCTCTGTGCACGCGTGATTCGTGTGCTGGCGGGGTGGGGGGATCAAGCGAGTGTACGCTTCCTTTCCCCGAAAAAAACGCTCGTCGTTGAACGCAGCGTCGTCGCCCTTATCTTCGTCCCCGATCGCGTACGACGCGGCCAAAGTGCACAGACCGAAGCCGTTAGAGGCACGGCGTGACTCGGCGCGACGCAGCACGACACGACACGGGTGGCGATGGTGATGGTGATGGCGATGGTGATGGTGGCGGTGCGCTGGCGCACCCTGCAGGGTCGAGGGGTGACGGCGACGCGACCCGATGTTCGCGGCGTCTAAGCGTCACGGAGGGAGGGGGAGCGAGCAGCGCGAGGAGTGGGGAGGGGGAGGGGGTGGTGGTGGCAGTTGGAACGAAAGAGAGAGAAAAGACGAGCAGACGAGCGAGAGACGAGAGAGTGGCGGAACGTCGAGGTAGGGAAAGGAGTGAGCGCGCGCGCGTGCGCGTGAGAGAGAGAAGGAGAGAGAGAGAGAGAGAGAGAGTGGGGAGTTCGCACGCCGACCGGAACGGCCCCACCGAGTTTTATCCAACGATCCGGGAGGCTCGTCGAGGTAGTGGTCCGCGCCCCACAGCCGCGACAGCTCGGAACGCGTGTATCGTTGCGCTGCGTTCGGTTTCCTCTCGTCTGGTTGCCACTCTTCTGCGGCAACTTCTCATCCTCTTCGCGGGGGTGAAAGGGAGGCATTTCTCTCTGACGGCGGAGAAAGTCGAGTGCGCGGGTAGACGCCGAGGGGTGCGACAACGCGACACACACCGGCGTTACTCCGAATATATTTTTCTCTGTTCGAAAATTCGGGGTGGTGAGTTTTCTCTCTCTATCTCTCTCTCTCTCTCTCTCTCTCTCTCTTGCTTTCTCTCTCTGATTTCCGGTAGAGAGAAGAGCGCGCGATTCGGATCGCGAGAGCGAGACGTTCGTCCTCTATCCGCGAGGTGGTGGGCAATGATAACAGGAGGGGGAGACCTCTGCTGACAGTGTCATCGTCGCAGGATTCTGAGTTACTCGGAAAGGAAAGATTTCGAAGAATCACACATACACACACGTACACGCGCGGGCGCGCGTCGTCGTCGATATTGTAAACCGGTGAGCGTGTGCGGTGAGCTTGTGCCAACACAGGAGCTAAACACCGGAGTTATTAGTCGTCGAACCTGAGACGATTCAGTCGGCAGACGGACAGTGAATCGGGCCGTGTCAGTAATATACGTGTTTCGTGGTAATACATACATATATTTATATATATATATATGTATATATATATATATATATATATATAATATTTAAAGTTTCTCTCGCTGCTCTCGAGAGCCGAGTCGAGGGAGAATTATAACGGAGGCAGGGACACTGCAGGCAGGAGGAGGCTGTGCTACCCAACGAGGGGTTTCGCAGGTGCCAGTACATTCGGGGGTGGTGCCGGTTACTCGTCAGCCTACGTCAGCCGTTCCAGGGGAAGAGGGAGAGAGAAAGGACGCCTTCTCGACATTCGCACCTGGACATTCGCGTACGTATTTTACAACACACACCTGGCTCTCGTGCCACCTAGTGCGGCGGTGCCGCGCTATGGCCTCTCTCCTTAGAGTCTCTCCTACACCCCCAAACAGGTTATTGATTTTGCCGAAGTAAGGAGGTACGGATGTAGCCCGTACGCCCTGCGGCCTGCGACCTGCTCATTTTTCCACCCCTTCTCTCTCTCTCTCTCTTTTTCTCTCTTATCCTTCCCTTCTTCTCTCTTTCTCCCTATCCTTTTTTTTTTCTTCTTGCTCGCTTGTCCTTGGTGCTCTGACCACCCTCTGACGGCAGGTGAATTTTTCACTCTGATCTGTCAAATACGCATTATCGAACGAGAAATGTAAAAAAAAAAAAAAAAGGACCTTGACACCTATTTCTCAACGTTATTTGCGATTTAAGTGAAATAGGTAGTGACATTGCCACCGATCGTGATGAAAACGAGACGAAAGAGAGAGAGAGAGAGAGAGAGAGAGAGAGAGAGAGAGAGAGAGAGAGTTGGACGTAGGGGCGCGTGTACCGAACGCTCTTCGATTCCGGAAACAGCCGGTGTCGATTCCCTGAAGCCAGGCTTGAAGCCTGTTGTGCCGTCTCCGTGTCACTGAACCGTTGTGGCAGACTGTTGCAGTGCCTAGCGTGACTATACACGAGACAATATACCACGGCTACGAGGAGGAGATTCCGTGTGACAGCGGCGGATCGATCGCCGGCGAACTTTTCACTACGAGAGACTTTGCGGTTCTTTCGCAAAACCAGCGCCTCGTAGTAAATCAATAGAAGCCACGTGAAGTCAGGACGGGAGATCTCTCTCTCTCTCTCTCACTCTCGCTTTCTCTCTTTCTATATTTCTCACCTTGTGCATACGTACTTCGTTCTTACTCTTTCTCCCTTTCATCTCGTTTCGCGAACTTCGACGTCGAAGCAGCCTCGGATCGATACCGAAGAGCAGTACGTCTGTGCCCGTCTTTCTTCGATTGAGGAAGACGGAATTAAATGATTGGCGGTGATCGCTTCTGATCGGTTGAGTCATCGCTGCGTAGAGAGGTATCGCTCGGCGTGCGCGAAATCGTTCCGAAAGAGGAAAGAGAGAGAGAGAGAGAGAGGGAGAAAGGGAGGGAGGAAAAAAGGTCGGAGGCCGACGTGTCAATTATGTAAGATTTCCCGAATTTCGGCTTATCGATCGATCCCCCGTAAACGGGGACGTGCTTAATTTTTCAGCGATCCTCGTCGCTCGAAATGGTATTTCAATCCGGTTGAACGCCCCCGGAGTATCGAGGTTCTCGCTCCTATTTCGGTGGACGAGATCCCCCTCTCTCCATCCAATCGGAAATTTCGCTTATCCTCCGCGAGTGCCGGCTCTCCGTGATTCTTCCTCGTCGATGAGCAAATCGGTTTTTCGGCTCGCGCAGCCGAAATTGAAAGATAGTACGAGGCAATTGGGTAATCGAGGATATGCCTGAATAAGTGGGCTCGCAATAGCGACGCGCGGAACGCGAAGAATTTAGGAAACCGTTCGTTCGATCGGCTTTTGGCGAATTTCTCAGACGATTCGAGTATCTTTGATCGAAATAAGGCCAGGCCGTAGGCGTGTCCGACGTGGCCTGTCCAACCGGCGGAAACTGTAACTGTATTTTCCGCCTGTCGCGCTATTTTCCTTTTTTTTCACTAGGCAACGTGTCACTAGGGAATATTGTTGATGAAAAAGGGGAAACGAAGAGCGCGAGGTTGCCAGGGAGATCAGAGAGATCGATTCTCACGAATTGGTCGTGAATTAATTGTATTATAATGAATTATATTATATTATAATTATATTACAGTGAAGTATAGTTGTGTCACGGTATTCGAAAGATAGTTCTGATATTTCTAAAAATTGATTAACTTTCTCTTTAAACTAATTAATCGATCAACTCAACAACCGTGAAATGTAGCGAAAATGATCAGTTTTTGCAGATGTGAGACAGTGCATCTTTGAGTGATTTATAATAATTTTTCGTAAAATGTACAAATAAAAGCTAATGTACTGCATTATAAAGTATTACAAAGTTGTTCCATTTCTTTCACGAAACTTTATGTTTCGATCAGTCGGTTGTTCTACGATTAAAGTTAAATAAATAAATTAATTGAGTTTGAAATTAACGAAATATAATAATATGATATATAATATCGTATGTTACGATAATACTAAACATTAGTAAATACTAAATATATCTAATACCAAATGAATCAAGTTTAAAAAGCTTTCGACAAATTGAATTATCGAACGAATTATTTTTCGCTAACGGTAACAAACTGCGCACGTTCATACGGAAGGATACAAAAGATATATTGGATATTACAATTCTCTGCAATCATCGTTGGAACGTTTGGACGAATATTTCAACAAGTCGTGAATATTTCAGCCATCTGCTTCACGCGCACGTTCGGTTAATTGTAATTGAAATTCGCCGACAGCGTCGATAGTTGAAAATTGAAATTGAAAGCCGCGAAGTGTCGCGAAGTTTTCCGTGACCGCGTGAATAATATAAAACGAAGGCTTCCACGGCGGCGGATGGCGAAATACGGGCAATGACCAGTTCCCCCCATGGAAGCCCGCCAGTCCCGAAATACAACGGAAGTAACTCGTCCACGGAAGGACGTTTGCTGAACGGTTCGTAACTCGTGGTTCCGGCTTTCACGCGTTGAAATTCCGACAAAAACTCGACTACGTTTGAACTCTTTGAAATTCTAAGGTACTTGCAAGGAATTTCATTTTTAATCTCGATGACTCGACTATTGGAATGCTTATTTTCGCGATAGCAAAATCTTGGAAACAATCGGACGAACGAGGGAACGGATTGAACCGACCGCGTTTCGTGGAAATGGCGGCGTGGTACACTTGTGGCGCGTATTTAAAAGAAGCGAGTGTTTGAAAAAGCTGATTTAAAATGAGAAAAAGAAGAAAGTAAGATGGCAGAAAATCAATCGATCAGTCAGAGCAAACGGTCGTTGTGAAATCTTGTTATACATTAATACCTTAGGTGAGCATTACTTACTGGATCTGTGACATTAATCAAAGTATTTAGAATAATAAGTTTAGAGTATTTAAATGAAATGATAAATCTAGATTTAACGTGTCGAAACATTACATATAATTTTTCAATTTGTTCGGTGTTCAATTCAACGAAATTGAATGAAAAATTTGAATTGGATACAATTCACTTCTTCCTTCAAGTCGAGTTCCTTAACCACGAGTGCGACTCGATATTACAAGTAAAGGGGTTAATATTAATAAATAGTTATTGTTTCTTATTAAATCTCGTAATGTATTTATTCAAAGGAGCAAGCTCGCCTACCCCGAATAGCCTTCTTTCTCTCTTTTTCTCTTCGCCCTTCGGTTAAAGAGTCTTTGCGGCCAACACTCTAAGGCCGCAAGTTCATCAAGCGACGATTCTCATTGTCAGAAACAAAAATTCTGGCTCGGAGACAGTTCGAGCGCGAGCCCGATAAGGTAGAGTTCCCTTCTCGCCGCGTCGTCCAATTTCCAATTTCCCGTCTCCTCTCGAACGACGCGGCTTACATCGCGCGGAAAACCGTCATTGTTGCGACCCGGGGAGCTGAAAACGATCGCTTCGATGGACGATCGATTCGTTCGGCCGCGATTCGAAGTCAACGTGGCTTTCGTTTGCAAACGTAGCGTCGACCCCTATCGTCGACCATAAATCACAGAGACAGACAACGTTGGGAACGGAGACGTTACTCTTCGTCCATCATCGATTATTGTCGTCGACGATCCGAAGTATTCGCGTTACGGCTAACGGGATTCAAGCTTCTGATTAGATGTTTCCAAAGCTGGGGACGAATGGAAAACCACCGAGTGAGGCAGCGTCGATACTAATTTACCGGAGCGAGCGCATCGAAAGCAGGGTTCGCCTCGCGCTATTAGATTAGTTTCGTTCCACTTCGCGCATATAAAATTCTATTACGCTGCTCGAGACGAGCGTTGGAGCAAAGTATTCGAACGGCGACGCGAATTCCTCGCGAACGCGAGGGGTGAAATTTACTTTCTTACCCCCTTCTCTTCGCCCCCCCCTTCCCCCCCCCCCCCCGCGGCGAAGTTCAAGTTCTTCGCAAGGGCGACCGCCACTGCGCAGCCTGTCCGCGCAGCCATGGAGCAAAGGGCACGAGATGGTGAAACGCGCCACGATCTCGCGAATGATTCGCCTCTGGTTATCTACTGGTCGTCCACGTAGCACGCCCAAGGAAATCGGGAACGAAAATTATTTTACACTTAGCTCGACGAACGTTCACCTCTCGTGCCAAACGAGCCCTTTCAGAGACACTGTTCGCTGTTTGGAGGAAAAACTTTGGAGATATTCACACACCGTCTCACTTGGAATCATCGCGGCAACTTGGTACTTGGAGGATGGGCGTTCCTCCGTGTCCTCGATACCGCGCCTCGCGCCCTGGACTTCTCTAATTGCAAGCACGTTGTTGCTCGCGCACGCACGGAACTCGAACCTCGGCGTTTCGGCGTTCTCACTGGTGTTTGCCTCGCAAGTTTTCGGAAGTGGGAACGCTTTTCGCGGAAAATTCGCTGCGACTTCGAGAGTTCGACTCGACAGAGGTTGGTCTCGCGTTTCACTTTCTGATTAGTTGGATAAATATACTGGCAGTACAGTTGGAACAAAGTAAAATGAAATGTCGGAATTATTATGGTATTTATGGTGGCAAGCACTAAATTTTGCAGGATAGGTCGAAAATTTCTCCCCCGTCTGTTTCTCCTTTTTTTTCAATGAAACATCGAAATATAATATTATTTTATTATTATTATATTATTTCGTTTATCATAAAATATATAATAAATATTACAATATCATAAAATATCATAAAATATATAATAAATTATTTTAAGGAATGATATTATAAATGTTATAAATTATTTAAGGAATAATATTATAAATATTATAAATTATTAAAAGGAATAATAAATATTATAAATTATTATATTTTTAAGGAATAATAAATTATATATATTATTATATTTTTAAAGGAATAATAAATATAAATTATTATATTTTTAAGGAATAATAAATTATATATATTATTGTATTTTTAAAGGAATAATAAATATTATAAATTATTTTCTAGAGGAATTGAAAATATAAAATTGCACAAGGATCCGCAGTTTCATTATCGATTGAACCGATGTTTTCATGGTTTTCTCATGATTGAAAAATAATGCTCGCGCCTGATGGAAAAATTTGTGCGTTCGAGTTACTGAATTATTCGTCGATTTATCCGTAAAGCGTCCCCTTTCATATTCATCGTGTTTTATTCTCAAGCGAAATTTCGCTGCAATCGAAATTTCATTACTATGTAAATGTTTAATATTCCCGCCGGTGGCAACAGGCGCGTAACACTGTCGATAAAAGTGATAATTTACAAATTACGGACAGTCATAAGATTTTGCACATTCTCGCGTGTGCGAGAATATTTCATCGTTAAAAATTACGTTGTAAATAAAAGCTGATATTGAACGTGCGTGCGCACGTAGAACGCATTCGCGATTCATGCCGGTTATTACATTTAATATATAATGTTCCAGTCTGTTGCTTATTAGCGATCTTTCCTTCTTGTTTCACGCTCTGATTTTTCACGTGAATTTCTACGAGCCGCCAATTAATGTGACATTCCGATCATTTCTTTAATCGCGATGAGAAATCTCTTCAATCCTCGCGCCTGACGTCAAGTGGAAATCGCTGAAAAGAAACGTGATGAAGAACGAAAGCAATTTGTCAGATTCAAAATTGAGAAACTCAAGGAAGAATTTCGTTTTCTGTATTTTTTAGATTGGATTCTCGGTCGTTTTCAATTAAAATATAATTAGGATTCGTGACTGAAAGCTGAGCAAAATTATTCCAGATTTTATGGCCAGAAGCTCACTTTTTGCAATATGTTTGATATAATTCCCGAACGAGAGCAATTTATCAGATCCGAAATTGAGAAGCTCAAAGATGTAATTTCGTTTCGTGTATTCTTTTAAGTTATATTCTCGTCTTTTTCAATTAAAGTGTAATTAGCGTTTGTGATTAAAAGCTGAGCAAAGTTATTCCAGATTTTATGCCGAGAGATTCATTAGCGTGCGATATTTTTGATATAATTGCAAATTATAAAAGTAATTTTATCAGATTCAAAATTGACGAAATCAAAGATACAATTTCATCTTTTCTACATTTCCACGTTGCGTAACTCTCTCGTAAAATTTCTCAACAAAATATGACTGACACACACGCGACAATAATTCTGCCTCCCGAACTTAAAAGCCGAAATAAAAATTGTTCCACCTTCAATTCTTTTTGCCGCGCGGAATATACATCCTGTCATACCCGAAAGCTCGTTTCCGATTTTCCGAGCTCTTGCGCCGTTCATCACGCCCGCTCTTCAACTGTCCAACAATGGAAAGTTAATTTTTCTTTTCGAGTTTTCAAATCGCAGTGTCCGAAAGACACTAATTCGACGCTCGTAATAACACGCAGCTTTTAAACTCACGTTTCTCTCGAGCGGTAGTTCGCCCGATGGAATATTTAGTACGCAATCAGAGAACGAAGCGGCGAAGAGAATCCACGAAAAAACGGTGCGTTTCATTTCTTTGTCGGCGTGGTTGGCCAGCGTAGGTTATCACTGGCTTATCACTCGGCAAGGTGGGCATTATCCCGTTTGCAATTGCCATCAGATCGTGCGTTGACTAGCTCTTCTTCGTGGATCCTGTCTCGTGAAGCATGAATTTGCCAATCATCGCGATAGTTTCTATTATTAATCAATGCTAAAGTCGTAATTTAAAAATAAAATTATAATATTACATGAATAAACTTACAGTTTATCCAATAAAAAAGTTTCTTGTGTAACAAAATTAATTAAATAATAATATTTAATTATTATTTGATTATTATTACATATAATTATTAACATTTAATTATTATTGTATATAAATTAAATTTATTTTTTATCCAATAAAAAAGTTTTTTATATAATAAAATTAATCAAATAATATTTATATTATTTAATTATTATTTGATTATTATTATATATAAATTAAATTTATTTTTTATCCAATAAAAAAGTTTTTTATACAATAAAATTAATCAAATAATATTTAATTATTATTTGATTATTATTATATATAAATTAAATTTATTTTTTATCCAGTAAAAAAGTTTTTTATACAATAAAATTAATCAAATAATATTTAATTATTATTTGATTATTATTATATATAATTATTAATAAACATTTGATTATTATTATATATAAATTAAATTTATTTTTTTAAAAACTAGATATTTATAAGCACGACAAACATTTAATTTCTAAATATATATTTATTTTCTTTTATTTTACAAAAAAAATTATACATATATATTTAGATCATTTGCTCTCGAGATGATTGAATATATTAAAATAAATTCATTAACCCTGATAGAAAAGGTGCAAAATAAATTTTACTTGAACCAACGGCACGCGAATTCCAAGCGAAACGAAATTTCGCATTCAAAAACATTTTCCCCGAGCTAGCATTAAATAGAGATTTCAGTATCTAGTATCGTGAAATTCAAAAGTCGAAAAGTTACACTTAAAAATTCAAAAACTAATGTTAAATTGAAACAAGATAAGTTGCACTAATAATACACTAAAAAGTTTTCAACAACGTGGAAGGTCAAATGTTGCAGTGCGATGTATTTCAAACTATAGTAGCATGTTGTTAACAATCGTTCAACGTGATTGTTTGAAAGATACACGCGTCAGTCTGTTCTTCGGTAATTTATGCGAAACGTTTTCCGCAACCATCGTGACGTATTCCCGAATTTTTCTTCTTCGGAATTCTTCTGTAATCGAAGCAACGCGATCTCTTTGTACCCCGGTTTTCATATGTTTCGTGCGCGTTTTTCGAACACTCGATTATTAATAAATCCTTGGAAAATATTGTCGATACATATTGGTGAACAGCGTAACTGTGTCGCTTGACGATACTTCAAACTGTTATTGCTTTGTGAAAAAGAAAATTACGCAACGATGTTCACTTGGTCTCATTGTGAAACGCCGAGCTTCTACTTTGACAGCGTTGTCCATAGTTTCTTTCTTTCTTTCTTTCTTTCTTTTTTTCAAAGATCGAGTGATATAAATGAAGATACGTTTATTCGCGCGAAAACTGTGAAAAATTCAAAACGTTTCTGGGGAGGAGAGGAATTTTTCTCACTGTTAGATTTGCCCTAACAAAACATTTATAGCTGTTTAGATCTTAGTTGAGTTCAAAAAAAAAAAACTAAAATCCCAAGGCAAACAACTTTACGAAATGACGTAAACTTTGTAAACTGATCGGACGATCAATTTCTCTCGATAGAAAAAGCAGCAGAAAGAGAACAGCCGAGAAAAAAGGAAATCGAACATTGATCAATCAGATGATAAAAGAATTTTCACAAAGTGAAATGAGGGGCGAATGAATTCGACCTTTCGGGCCTTTTCTTTCTAAATCGCGTGCTTCTTTATAGTTTCTAATGACGCGGCGGGGAACAGAGAAGAAAATCCTCGAGTCGCGAATAACGGAAAGCTCTCGGGGGGATTATTGCAAACGCAACGAACATAAGCCACGCATCGCATTCGCCTTTGTTTCGCCGATGAATTCGCGAAGACGCGCGCGTCGCCGTTGAAAACACCCGCGCCGTTGTTTATTCCGAAGTAATTAGAGCTGAACGGAAACTGAGCGACAGGGAGGGACTCATCTTCCTCGGGTCGCAATTAATAGTTTAACGAACCTGTCGGCATTCAACGTAAATTAAGAAGTAATCCTTTTAAGCCTCCTCCGTTTCGAATTGCGGCGCTGGCTTTAAACGATCCCGTTCGCTCTGCCTCTGGACAGGCGAAACTTTCGGAATACTGTTCCGAATGCCGCTCCAGCCCCGAGTAAAATGCACGATGAATTCCCCTGAAATTGAAATCCCGATGCTCGTAGATCCTGGCGAATCTACCGTATAATTTCTATTCAATTTTCCACCATTTCTGACAGTGAGATTATAACGGATCGTATATGTATGTACGTATGAAATATATATATATATATATATATATATATATATATATATATATACCAATAATAGTAATAATATATAAGTGAGTAAAATAATATATAATAATATGTATTGCATGTTAATAGTAATATATTATATTAATAGTAAATATAACAATATGTATAAGTGAATACATATATAATAAATTTTATTATAATAATAAATATAATAAATATAATATAATATATATAATAATATAACAATATATGTAATAGTATATATAATAATATAACAAATATAACAATATATAATAATAAGTGAATATATATAATAATATATTATATTAATAATAAATATAATAAACATAATATAATATATATAATAATATAATAATATATATAATAGTAAATATAATAATATAACAAATATAACAATATATAAGTGAATATATATATAATATA
The DNA here is from genome assembly GCF_011392965.1 of Frieseomelitta varia. Taxonomy (NCBI): domain Eukaryota; kingdom Metazoa; phylum Arthropoda; class Insecta; order Hymenoptera; family Apidae; genus Frieseomelitta; species Frieseomelitta varia. Next base: position 40,302 of record NW_025110546.1, read on the forward strand.
TTTTATTATAATAATAAATATAATAAATATAATATAATATATATAATAGTAAATATAATAATATATATAAGTGAATCACGATCTTTCGTCTGTGTGCATCTTAAAGCTGGAACTGGCAGGATTTCCTTCCCTCTTTGACACTTCGTCGCGCTGATTTCGAAGTTTAATTGAAGCACGTCACTCGAGATTTATGAAGAATCGATTCTTCTCGCGGCGTATTATCGTTGGAGATATCGTGCGAAGTTGGTTGTCACTTGTGATCGATGTCATTGCGATAGATATCTTCTCCGTGCTTCTCTTCCGAAAGTATCGATCGAGCTTGCAGCAATAGTTTGCAAAATGGTTTTGCGTTGTAGTCGATTGTTCGACGCATGCACAGTGAAAGAAAATCGAAAGCCGAGGGTAGACGCCAATTAAGAAATTGTTGCCATTAAAAAGTTAAAAGAAGGCGAATAGCCTTAAATAGCGTTATTCGCAGCTGAATATGGGGAATAGAAGCACGAGAATTAACTTTGTTTGCGGCACTAACTGTTCTCAATTAATTATACCGTGTCACGTCTCCGTGAGTGCGACTTCAGTCGCAGTTACAAAACACCGCCTTTGAACAGAGCTTCGAAAGAAAGAAAAAGAAAAAGAAAAAGAAGAAAAGGGAAAGACCTGAATTTTGCACCAACTCGTTGCTCTTTGAAATATGAACACGAAAGGTGAATCATCGGTTCAATTGATTCGCGTGCCGTTGCTCTTAAAAGATGAATAAGCAATTAGATTCGCGACGACGTTTACATTTGTCATCCCGGCTTATTTTACCCTACGAGTCTTGTTGCCAGTTGGACGTCAATGAAACTCTCATAATTCAGTATCCACTCGTCGTCACTCTACCTCAATGCTGTTTCTTGCAGCTGATAAATTTTATTCAAATTATACAGCCGACAACTTTCGTGAGCTTCAACGTACGAACGTTTCAACCCGTGAATTATTTAGCGACAAATGCTAAGAGGAATTTAATAATAAACGCGACATGACAGAGGAAAACAAGCTAATGACGTGCACTGTCATCTATCAATATTTGAACGTATTATGTGAATATTCATCATTTCTGAATCCATTAATCCGGCACTATCGTTTCGGTGTTATCACGATACCGCGTCACAATAATAAATCTCCTGCGGTTGTTTCCACACAAAAGATCATACGCGTGACCATGAACTTGTCAGCACCGCGATTCCGCAAAATTGGCATATCTTCCAATTAGTCGAGACTTGCAATTTCCAAGATGTGAGATCGCCATGAGATCGACGGGACGATCTGTCTCCGTTTATTCGACGTCTCGCTAAAGGAACGTTGTTCCAAGTTGCGGACCATAACGAGCGACCGAACCGTATACAATAATTCGCTGCTTTCTTTTTCCTTCGAACTCGCCGATGTTGATATCGCTGTATAGGAATTATTAACAACTAATAAAGTTATCATTTGCTCTACCTGGGTCACATTTAAATATACTTGAAACTGAGGAAAATTTGGCACAAAAGATTCTCCACGTGCTTGGCACGTCATTCAAGCGCAAGAGGTTAAAGAAACGACTCGTTATAATTAAAACGTAACGAATCGTAACCAAGAGGCGAATTAAGAATTTGTCACACGTTTTGTCTAACAAAATCACAAACTACTCGAATTGATTTCAACCATTATTGAGTGGAGCTGCCAAGCGGATTTAACCAATTGCGCTGGCAACCGATTGCGGACCGTAACGAGTGACCGAACCGTACACAATAATTCGTCGCTTTCTTTTTCCTTTCGAACTCGTCGGTGCGATATCGCTGGATAGAAATTATCAACAACTAATAAATAAAGTTATCATTTGTTTTACATGGGTTAGATTTAAATATACTTGAAACTGAGGAGAATGTGGCAAATTTGGAACAAAAAGTTCTCGACGTGCGTGGCACGTCAATTCCAACGCAAAAGGTTAAGGATCGTCGAAGATGATCGAGTGAAATTTCTTTTTGTAATCAGAGTGCAAAGTTACAAAGGACACGCAAATACAATTGGATGTATAAAATATTCAATTTGCTATGTGAAACAATTTTCTGCCAAAGGAAATTTTCGTTTTTTTAAAAATATGAATTTAGATACGGATAAACAACAAAGTTGTCTAGTGATAATATACGTTGCAACTGATTGATAAAAATGTACGATCGTAGACGTCTTAATTCCGGTCAAATTATCGAGAATTAAATATTTGATTTCAATTTCGGCGTTCGTTGTTGTTCCTTTCGTTCATTTAACTCTTGTACAAAAAGAACGAAAATATATAATTAGAGATTAACAATGCATCGGCTGTCAAATCACGGTCTTTCACGTGCGGAACAACGAGAACGCGAGATGTAGAGGGTTGTCTGGCAATGAGTAGTCTACCTGAGATGGTTCTGAATAGCCTGATGATCAGTGAAAGAGTGACTTATTGTTAGAAACGTCGAAGGGGAGAGGAGCTCGTCGACTTCTCTCCGTTAACATTTCCATTAATTAACGATTAGTTCTCTCACACGTGCAGCGTAATTCCTCCTGTTAATTAAGAATCCGGCAGCGTTGTCGAAATTACGCCATCCTCGTTGGCGATAACAATCATCCAAACGATCGCCGTTAAAAGAAGTATCTCATTATCGTTCGCCCAAGAACCAATTTCTTTTTACACAATCGTCCGATAGCTCCTTCGGCGGCTTCCGCGGCCGTGAACGAGGTGGAATAAAATCCTGCAGCGTATAAAGAAGCCGCAAAACTTTCGGATCGTTAGGTTTTCACTCGTCCGGAAATACACCGAGACTCGGTCTCCCTCTCTGCATTTACTTAAACGATTGCCACTGTAAAAAAAATGGGCGGCTTCCCACCGTATTCTGACAAATGAAATATACCGTCCAAATCGGGCGATTTCAAGGCACTTATTCTTAAAGATGTTTGAAACTTTGCACGTTACTGTATCACGGTCTTTCCTTAATAATTTAATGTAATTGACCATCAGTTATAACTGTAATAACTAGTTATAACTATCGACCAGTATTACCGATATTATCAAAATTGATGTAATTACAATCTTGTTTAACTTCTTTTAACTCTGACTATAATAATTATAATGACTATAGTAACTGTCAACTGACGTAAATCTTCTTTAAATTCTAATATATCTTCTTTAACTCTGACTATAATAATTATGATGGCTATAGTAACTGTCAACTGACGTAAATCTTCTTTAATTTCTAATATATCTTCTTTAACTCTGACTATAATAATTATGATGGCTATAGTAACTGTCAACTGACGTAAATCTTCTTTAATTTCTAATATATCTTCTTTAACTCTGACTATAATAATTATAATGACCATAGTAACTGTCAACTGACGTAAATCTTCTTTAATTTCTAATATATCTTCTTTAACTCTGACTATAATAATTATAATGACCATAGTAACTGTCAACTGACGTAAATCTTCTTTAATTTCTAATATATCTTCTTGAACTTTAACTGTAAAAATTATAATAACTATCGTAACTGTCAACTGACAAAAATCTTCTATAATTTCTGATATATTTTCTTGAACTCTAACTATAATAATTGTAATAACTGTAGTAACTGTCAACTAACATAAATCTTTAATTTCTAATATATCTTCTTGAACTCTAACTATAATAACTAGTTATAACTATCAACTGACATAATTCTTTATCAATCGATACAATTAACAGTTACAATCTTCTTTCAACGATTCGAACGAACGAACGATCTTCAGCACTAGAACTATCGACCAACCGAAGCGTAAAATTTCCATCAGAGACATTAAAGTGAAAAAAACAGAAAAAGCTTCATGGTAACAATAACTTTCACTAATATAAGCTTTTGTTCATACAAAAAATCATTTAAATCCCCAAAAATGCACTGTTTCACGTCTACAAAATATCTGACAAAAAATTAAAAAAAAAGGAAAAAATCATAAATCGATTAAATCGAACAGAAATAAAAATCGGGAATGTACGCAGCGTCTCTAAAAAAATTACGAGCCGATCGGTTCCAACCCTCCACCGGCGAAGGTCGTCGAAGCTACTATATAATACTTTCGCAACCAGAGCCGAACCCGTAATCTCCCTCAATAGCCGTTTATCCGGCGCTGAGTCCCGCGTTCCGAAGATTATTCAGCATCTGGTCGGATGGCGACCTTGAACCGAGAGAAAATCCTCCTGGCCCCGGACGAAGGAGCCAGGATGGCCATGATGGTTCGTACCAATTAAGGGTATGAGGCAATAACGCGGCGAAGGGTGGATCGAAGGGTGGAAGTCGTGGGAAGGGGGGAAATTCCCTAGTGCAGGCCAGGGTGGTGCGTGCGACTCGCAACAATGGACAGGGGTGTCGTGACGAAGGGTGGGACACAATGAGCCGAAGGGCCGACGCGGGAGCTACAATTTCGTAAATAGGGAATAGCGTCGGATCATTCTGCGGAGCGATGATTCAATCCTCTGCCGGTTGCGGCAGCTGCGCGCTATCTGCCACGGCAGATCCCGCAGATTCTCGATCGTTAAGATACTCTCTTCTTCGGGAGTGAATCGAGGGAGTCACGTCGATCAACTTTACACACCGACGAGGGTGGAGATTGCATCTTGATATACAGGGTGTGTTTCGTAACTTGTGGGATCCACTTCGGAAGCTGATTGTACGCCTAAAAATAATGAAACAAAGTCATATAAATATATGTCCTATCTGTCTTCTTTTTATGAGATATAATAAATTTTCGTAGATAATATAATGATGATATAATATAAATTTTCATAGATAATATAATAATATAATAGTGATGGAGCTAGTTTTACCAGGGATGGTATATTCAATTTTCATAATAATCACAATTGGGATGAAGGAAACCCACACGTTATTGTGCATCCAATACATCAACACCAGTGTAGTTTAAACGTATGGGCAAGAATAATTGATGAATTTTCATTGGGGAAACTTTTTTTCTTGATGGGAAACTAACAGGCACAAAGTACGTTGATTTTTTGAGCACGCGTTTACACGAAACATTAGAGGAAGTTCCANATAGAGAGAGTAACCAGATGAATGACAAGACGCGTGCAGGCTTGTCTTCAAATGCAAGCTGGTCATTTCGAGCATCTTTTTTGTAAAAGTAATTAAAACAGAAAATTCATTATATGTTATAAACGAAGACAGATAGGACATATATTTATATGACGTTTTTTCATTATTTTTAGGCGTACAATCAGCTCCCGAAGTGGGTCTCACAAATTATGAAACACCTTGTATATTTGGTCGACCTGTTTTTCATTAACTCATTTTCAACCGGTCACATTAAATGAGTTAATTCGCGTTTGTACTAGCTATTTTTATTTTTGACACTCAGGGTGGTGAAATTATGAAATTCTTCTTCGTCGCGTTCAACAGTATTCACTTTATTAAAAGTGAACAAGAAAATTACTTTTACTGATATTTAGGTTTCTATCGCGACTTTAGCGTTGCAAAAATTTCACGACGTGGACCATGACAGTGATGAAGATCGTGACTTTTCAATGAATTATACGCAGACGCTTCGTCTGATTGTCCGAGTGATTTTAAAATATATTGTAGTGACGTGAGAATTTGCAAAACCTGTTGTGTACCATTGCACGTGATTGCTATACAGTTTATCACACCAAAAAAAATTACTATGAAATATAATATATATTATAAGAATAATAGATATATTATAGATATATTATAAGAGATATATATTTAAATTATAAGAGATGTATATTTATATTATAAGAGATATAATATAAATTTATTACTGTAAAATATAATATTAATAAATTAATAAATTTATAATATTAATAGATTTATTACTATAAAATATAACATATATATAAGAAATATACAACATTTTATTTAAATTCATTCTGTGTGAATGAAGTACATTGAAGTTTACTTAGATTATTTCACTTTCATACTCAATTACGAAATAATAGTGAGATAATTTACGTTTCTGCTTAAAATTGCCGGTCAATAATGTGTTTAAATGGCTGCTGTTGGTTCGGTGAAGTATTAAACAACAGCATGGTACTATAAAATATATATAAATCTTATAAATATTACAAAATATAGAAAAGTAATTGTTTCTCACCTGCGTTTTTCTTTCTGAAAGAAAGAAATCTATCCGCGTTGCGTGTTCTTTTTTTTTTTAAATCGATTTTAGGGTAATTCGCGCAGGTGGAACTTGATCGAGTAGATAAGCGCGATGGGAAAATCCTTTATGAAAGCAGATCCCGAGAGCAGAGTATAAAGATTTTCGTCGCGATGCGGCGCCGTTCTTCAACAGCTGAGAGAGATTTCAAACCTGTGAATCTAATTTTTACGGACTTCAACGGCGCTCACCTCGACGAAACACGGGCACAATCCTTCATCCTAATTACGTCGTGATAGGCGTTATCGCACGGCACCAAGCGAGGTCCGCATTTACAAATGCAAGCTTTACATTTATTTAGAAGCGTGCGACGACCCCAACGTGCATACGTGTATATAAATAAATCTACCACCGACCGAAATACACACAGGCGAATAGCCTGAATAACTCTAAGCAACTCATTCAGGCTTGCTTTTTCCGCTTTCCCGCAACGACCCGCGTACACTCACGCGACATTTCCATAACAACGTTCTCGGTCCGTGTTCCTTCTAAATAGACCACCAAGTCCAGGAATTATTGTCTTTTCCCTAGGGAAAATTGCGAGGACGCGTGAGCCGCATGAAAACCGCGTGAGCTTTCATCGGCGTTTCGATACGTGGATATTATTCAATATTATTCAATACTGCGGCCAGCATTAGCTACGGAATAATTGACAGAGTTGCTTCGGGTAGGTTACAGTGTCCGGTGCTCGACTGTCTGGCCCCTCTTCAATATTTGAATTTGAACTCAACAAATTCATTTTTCAACTTTAACGAGCACGCTGTCGTTAGATCGAAATCGCGAATGCTTGCCAGGTGAATTTGCATTATTGACAAAGATACGATTGGAAAGTACGCGGATGCAGAAGGAGGTTGCATTTGGAATTTACTTCAACCTGTTCTTCGATCGCGCTCTGTGGGCGAAGACGCTCTTCCCTCGTGTTCGTCGAAACGACGAGAGGAACGTTAATATGGGACCTTGGAGCAGTATGCGCCAGTATGCGCATTCACCGTATGTATGTGCAGCAAATACCGGGCCTCCGCGCTGCAAACAGTTTTACACGGCCGCGGACATTATAAAAGTTGGTCACGCCATATGGCGTCGATGGAGCGTAAAGGGTCGGTGGTCCTCGAGGTTCGTGAAAGCCGGGTCCTTGGCAAGCGAGAGGAGAGAGAGAGAGAGAGAGAGAGAGAGAGCTCGCCATTACAAGGAGATCCCGCCCTTTTGTTTGGCCCGCGTTTTGTACGCGCGCGCAATTCTCATTTGGCGCGTACGTGCTCTCGCGACGCGTCGAAAGATCGTCGCCGGGTCTCGTCCCTCGGGCAATTAACGCTTTCTTTTCTCTGTTTCCCTCTAACCCTTCCGCCGTTAGGGGTCCGTGGAAATGAACTATAAACGACGGCCCGCAGGGACGAGAGGCAGCCGAGTATCGACTGAGCGCCACCGTCGTGCTCTTCCGCCCTTTCGCCAACGTTCCTGACGTTTTCCGCTTCCATGACGTTCCGCGACATTCCCCCGAGGAAGAGGAAACCAAGTCGATGATCGCCTGCTAAACGTGATCCGCATAGTTTTGTTTTTTTTTTTTTTTTTTTTCTGTTGTAATGATCCGGATATGTTTTTCCTTTGATTAATGGTGATATGAAATAGTAGTGAAATTACTACATTGTTCAGAAAAATTAGGGGATAGAAATGAATATGAAGCGAAGAAGAAAAGAAGCATTTGATTTTTTTTTTTTTTTTTTATTAAACATGAACATCAGAAAAGCAAACAATGTTTTGCGATGTTCTTGTTTAATAAAAGAAAAAAATCAAATGCTTCTTTTCTTTTATCGCTTCATATTCATTTTGAAATATCCCCTAATTTTTGTATATAGTGCGGTGTATATAGTAATTATATAGTAATTTATAATAGTAATAATTTCAATAGTATTATATAGTAATACTATTGAAATTACTACTAATTACTATTACTATTAACAGATTTTTTTCTTCAACGATTGTTATTAATATTTATATTAATGTAACTATATTTTAATAGTTATATTTATATTTACATTTATTTATTTATAGTATTATATAATAATACTATTAAAGTTATTACTATTAACAGATTTTTTTCTTCAACGATTGTTACTAATATTTATATTAATATATTTTAATATATTTTACTATTAATATATTGTAATTTATATTACTACATTTTAATAGTTATATTTTTATTTATACTAATATTTATTTATACAATAATACTATTAAAATTATTACTAATTACTATTAATAGATTTTTTTTCCAACGATTGTTATTAATTAATTATTGTAGGGAACTTTGTGAAAGCAAGTATGTAAAGTAGAAGTACACGAATCTATTTAAAGAGGAGGGAGAATTTCAGTGTAACGTAGTTGAAAATGAAAACGATCTGTTCGACTTCACAAATCTTTAACAAATAATTGATAAGCTGAGAAAGTTGAAAAAATCGTTGGACAATTATCAAAACTAAATAATAAACTCGAATATTGATTACTGTGTATGTTGATTACTATAGTGTTTATTGAAACCGTACGTACAACGAACTTTGTACGAGATAGTGCAAGCCTGTTACGAGACTGGCACGGAACCAAGTGAAATATTTCGACTCGAACTTGGCCAAAGGGACGTTAAAAATAAATTCCTCTTAATTTATAGCGCAAGTGCCCGGCCATTTAATTCATTAGCGCGTTAAACAGCGAGCCGCTCGCTGGCCGGCGTAATAGACCGTTTAATTAACTCAATAATCAGAGTTTTTTTTTTCTTTCTTTCTTTCTTTTTCGCGCTCGAAACTCAATTTCGACGTTAATTTGCATTTTGAGCGCGTTGCACGAAGAGCCGGCAGCAGCAGTTCTCGTCCAACAACGCGAGGCGACGCATCTGTGCGTTGATCCGTTCTCTCCTCCCTAACTGCCGGGAAATGAAAGGGAAAAATCGAGCAGTCGCACGTTCAACAGCTCCCGGCTGTTTCCGTTCTTAACCTCTTGCGCTGGAGTGACGTGTCACGCACGTCGAGAATTTTTTTTGTCCCAAAATTGCCACGTTTCCTCATAGTGTATTTAAAAGAAAAAAAATTCCCTCAGTTTTGAGTATATTTACAAATTATTATTGACAAAACAACTGATAAATTTATCGCAGTTCTCAATCGTTTCTATCCAGCGACATCGTTCGCCGACGAGTTCGTGAAAGAGAGCGGCGAATTATTGTACACGGTCGCTCGTTATGGTCCGCAATCAGTTGCCAGGGCAAGTGGTTAATCGGCCGCGCGCCGATAAACGCGGAACTCCATCTAGCGTGCAAAATATTCACATAGCGACGACGATCCGGCTCGTGTGTCTCAAAGCACTGACCCTTCAAAGGGTTGGACGGGAGAATAACAGGATGTGGACGGCAATCAACGACGAATACGCAATGTAAAAGGCGTCGGGCACGATGATGAAGGCCGTGGACACACAGCCCCGAGCTTCGATATTGTTTTCCTTTGATCCATCCCTCTCTCCCCCCTCCATACACACACACACACACACACACACACCGGCTGGCAGAGTTAATTATCAAAACAACTAATTTCCTTTATGCCGCAAAAACGGAAACTCTCGCCGCGACATGTGCAAATTGGCACGATCTTTGACTTTGGCTAAGGGAATTTCTGTTTTTTGTTTTTTTTTTTTGGTCACAAAGAAATTTCTATTTTTGGAGAACGAGTGTCCTTCGTAGTGATTTCATTAGAAATACTTGCCGACGATACTAAGTAACCTTACCCAAGTTTTCGATAAGCGTACAAGGACACTCGCAATCGGTCGACGTCTTCGACGTGGCGTGGATGTTGTATTAACATTCTAAAGACGAGGTATTTAAATCCTTCTTCGCTAATGGACGGATATAAATCGCCAGGCGATGTTTAATTTTACATGTTTTCATATAAATTATCGTAGTTACTATATTTTCAAAATTAATCAAATCAAATAAATACTCAAGCTACTCAAAACAAAAAGAGAGATACCGTCGATATATCGGACATTTGGCTTTCTCAGATGTTGTATATAGGTGTCGATATATCGAACGTTAGTACTTAGAAGGTTAATGATACACGAGCGTGCACCGATCGTTCTCCGACTAATCGCAAAATATAACTAATCGAAGAAATATCCTCGATTCACTTCCGCTTGAGATTCTTGCTCTTGGCTTTTATCTTCGATTTTCTTCTTTTCGTCGGCTACCAATGTTTTTCTGGCCTTCTTCGCCACCTTTCCACCAATCTTCGGCGACACTGTCGATCAGCATTGCTTCTTCAATTCTTCTTCGGCCGTAAAAATTATCTTTGGACTATCTTCGACTAAATTTATGCGCCAAAATTGCAACATCTCCTCAATTGCAACGTCTTCTAAGTATTATTAAGTATAAGGCGAAACAGATAATAAATTTATTACTTCTCAATAATTTCTCTAATATCCGGTGATATCATGCCGACGTGTTCAAAAGAAACAGAAAGCGACGAACTATTGTATACGGTTTTGGTCGCTCGTTATGGTCCGCAATCGGTTGCCAGGCGCAAGTGGTTAACCTCTGCCACGCACGTCGAAAATTTTTT
>NW_025110546.1:51243-62237 GCF_011392965.1 Frieseomelitta varia
AAACAGAAAGCGACGAATTATTGTATATGGTTTTGGTCGCTCGTTATGGTCCGCAATCGGTTGCCAGGCGCAAGTGGTTAACCTCTGCCACGCACGTCGAAAATTTTTTGTCCCAAAATTGTAATACTTTCTCAGTTTTAGATATATTCAAGTGAAACAAAATAAGCAAAACAAATAATAAATTTATTCTTCTTCTTGGCTTTTATCTTCGATTTTCTTCTTTTCGTCGTCTAAATTTATACTTCTAAATGATTTCTATCCAGTGATATCGTACCGACAAGTTTTAAAAAAACAGAAAGCGACGAATTATTGTATACGGTTTTGGTCGCTCGTTATGGTCCGCAATCGGTTGCCAGGCGCAAGTGTGGTAAAAATCCATTCGTCAAGTTTCGTTACTTTGATCACGTGATCTAAATAAACGTGGCCGGCCAATCTACGTTCACCCACATCGGCGACGGGTCAATTATGGGAGGCTAATTAATCGATTAGTCGTCGATGGTCTTCGTGGTTTCGATAAGACTCGGCTGGCGGGAGTTCCATCGGCGCATCGTTGGAATTAAGACGCCGTTGGAACGTCCGTAATGTCCGACGTTACTTCCAGCTATTTCCTTATGGTTTAGGTTAGGTTTACGGCTGCGTGCATCGGGCCACGAAATCGCGGGGAATTTATCTTTTCGAGGGAAGGAGTTTGCTCATTCCTCAGTGGACAATTACTGGTTTTGGAAAGGTAGCAGCCACTGAAAAAGAAAGAGAGAGAGAGAGAGAGATTTATTGGCTCAATTCTCTTTACCACTCGCTACGAAGAGCATCGATAATGAGAATTCTACACTATCTTTGCTTTTCGTTCCCGCCTCTTTCATTCATTGTTCGAATCCCTCGAATAATAAAATCTGAAAATCGACGAAAATCTACTTGCCGCGTTTTACTCTCCCGCCGATCTGTCGATCGTCGATCGTCGAACGGAATAACGTTTGTAATTGCATCTCTTCGTTCTCCATCCATTTATCTCTCACGACGTTTCTCGTTATTTTTCTTCCTCCGTTTATCCAATCGATATTAGAACCTGATTCAGCATTCCACGCTCGAAGGATCTAAGGATCCCCGGCGCGACAGGGACAGGTTAAGTAAAAAGAATTGGGGCCGAACGAAATCTGTGATTAATCATCGATTAAGCTTAATAATCGACGGCGCGCGCGTAGGTGAAACCCCGATCGTTTCGAATCGAAAATTGCCGCTGCCGCAGCTGGTCCCGCGAATATCGCCGAGCGAAACCGAGTCGAAACGATTCGCGCGGAAATCGTTTTCCCCCCGAATCGTACGTAAATCACCGTGGCTCGTGACTCAGCCTCGTTCGGTTACGCCCAGCTGTCTTTTTTGCGTTTTCCGTTTCCAGCCAGGGGGGAGACGGAAGAGAGTGAACGTCGTCTTCCTATTAATTACCACGCTGTGACAAAATATCGAAAGGGATCGGCACACCCTGCGCGAACGGGGATTAGCCTAAATGGCGCAATACGTCTCGCCAGTGTGCGTCAAAAGTACGTATCTCGCGTGCTCGACTCTGTTAGAAATTTATCTAATTTATTTAAGTCGGAGGTGGAATGTTTAAAAGTGTTTGTAATCGCGTACGTAAATGACGTAAAAATGAAGAGATGATGATTAATAAATTTATTTATAATAATTGTTATTTACATTACATATATTTGTATTATTTGTTATTCACATTATATATATTATTCATATTATTTGTTAATTATATTACAAGTATTATTTATATTATTTGTTATTTACATTACATGTGTTATTTATATTATTTGTTATTTACATTACATGTGTTATTTATATTATTTGTTATTTACATTACATGTGTTATTTATATTATTTGTTATTCACATTATATATATTATTTATATTATTTGTTATTTACATTATATATATTATTTGCATTATTATTTATATTGTTTGTTATTTACATTGCATATATTATTTATATTATTTGTTATTTACATTATATTTACATTTACGTTATAAATATATTTATAATATACAATAATATACGCATATATTATTTATATTATTTATTATTTACATTATTAAACTTGAACATACACAGTTTGCACATTAAGGAAAAGAACATGAAAAACCAAACTCGTGCAAAGCACTTTTTTTTTTTTTTTGAATCTACAAACAAATTGCACAGCCAGCTATTTTAATAATTCGGTAGTGTCTCTCTACATGAGAACACATCGATTCCTTCCTGCCTCGAGTTGGACACGTTCCACGACGAAAATGGCCGCGCGTTAATCGCTTTTGGATTTCCACGGTGAAAAATCATAAAACTTGGCGGCCACCGCCACTGTGAGAAACCTCGTGCTTTCTCGCGGCTGTGCTCGACACACAAAGAAACACTGATCCCTATCGCGTCCCGTCGAGGGTCACATTTCATTTCTCCAGCGTTCCGGCACGCTCTCGGCGGAAGTTCCATTTATTTTATTACGAAGAATCCTGGTGCAGCGGCGGCCACGAGCCCGAGACGAGCCCGATATTCGTCTTGGTTATAGAGGGGCCACTGTGCTCGTTAGAGAAGTGCTAGTTTAGCGATTAGAGAGAGAGAGAGAGAAAGAGAGAGAGAGAGAGAGAACCCTCGCGTGTACACAACCACTCTTCTGTTCTCTCTCCTGTGTTCCCTTCTTCTCTTTATTTTTTCTTCTCCTTTTTTTTTTTTTTTCTCTCTTTTTGGCTTCTGGTAATAAGTGGTATTCTCACGTGCTTAGGAAACCGAGGTCAAGGGCCATTAGGAGTCTATGAATTTGATTCAGGGGTTCGGCGAGTGGGAACGACTGGGAAAATTAACGGTGCCGATAACAAGGCGCGCGCGAAATTATCGCGGTGAATTATCGGAGCCTGCGGTTTCTTCAAATTGTTACACTTAATTGGACGCTGGGCGAAATCAGATCTTTGCTTTCCGAGCGTTTCACTGCATCGTCGAGCACAACTGTAGAAATAGTGAAGTAAACTCGTCGAAGTATGTATTATATATCAGACATTTTTACTTGGAAGCATATTGACAACGTTTGAAACGCATTCGCGCGCAAATGGACAAAAAGCATTTCGTTAGTTGAATTTCCAAGTGAACGTCACTTTCAGTTTTGTAGTTTTACAAACGATGATATTTATCGAATTTCAATTCAGTAAATATTGGAAAAATGTTACCTGGTTTATTTTATTTCGTGCGTTATGTTCATTCAATGCTTCCATTCATTTTTCCTTTCGACGCAGATGATCTCGTTTCAGAAACCTGTTTACGAAAATTACGTTAGATCGTTAGTTTAGTCGGAACCGGGCAAATCGGAGAGATATTATTTTCGTAACACAATCGAAGCTTAAAATTGAACGTTTACGACAATGCGCGAGAATACTTTACAACATCGCGGTTGTAAAAATTGATGTTCAACAACAGATACCACGTCGAACGATTTTTTTTTTTTTCAAAAATAAACCGACAAAAACGCTCCGTCGTTCTGTATTTAATTCTTTCGGTTCAATTTTCGAGCAAACCCCCTTTGAAATTGACCTACCGGGTCTGCTTAAGGACAGCCGGGTGTCAATTGACTCAGATAAGGAAGTTGAGTTAATCAATTGAAGCAGGATCATATCCACGCTTTCCTTTACACGAACGTTTCACGACCGGTTTGAAAACTTTCGAAACGAAATCGATCCTCCTCAGACACGTTTTACACGAGTTTACGTCAAATTCGCCAGTTTGGAAATTTCGCAGATATCGTTTAATCGACTGAACAATTTTCGTTCCGCGTGGCAGTCGTTCGTTGTTTTGAGAAGAATTCGAATGACTTTTACCGCTCGTTATGTTCTTGCGGCTTGAAGAAAACGGTCTACCGTCTGGCTGCGGTAGACTCTTCGTTCTATATAGCGAACCAGGATCGATAATTGTTTCGTTGGCCTGTAGAAACAAGACAGCCATGTTCCTACGCCTTCGCGAGAACGCTTCTTCGAACGAGAAATTCGAGAAATTTTCTTGTCCTTTCTGTTTTTCTCTTTCAAATTTCGAACGTACACGGACGCTGCAGTGTCCATTTCTCAATTTGTCACTTTGTCAAAGTATCACAAGTGCGTAGAATCAGGAAAAATATGTCATTACGCATTGTGTATTAATATATGACAATGCTGGATGAAAATTACTCTTTCAGGAGTAATCTCCTTTGATACATGTACGTTGTATCGCATGTAATTTTTATAAAAAAAAAAAAACCATCAACATCGAAATTTTTGAAATAACGATTCCAGATATTGAAATTGACGAGGTTACACACACACACATTTAGGAAAAGCTTCTGACCGAGAAGCGACGCTAGAAAATATTCTTCCGCATGGACCGTGTGTTTCCTCGGAGGTAGCCAGCTTTCCAGCAATCTTCGTGACCTGTTCGTACCTTATTAACGAGAAGACAAAGCTCGCGGAGGTTACAAAGGGAGCGGGACTTAAATTAAAGTCACCAAGCACAAAGTAATTCTTTCTTTGAGACAAAGAACGTCGTTATAACTCCCTCAAAGGGAGTGGGGGGGGGGGATTTAAAGACTTTCAATTTGTATACACAAACGTCGGAGGACAACGTCTCATTCGGAAATTCACGGATGTTTCACCAGTTACGTGACGATCGGGCTCGATAAAAAAAAAAAAAAAAATAATCGTCGCAGAGAAATTCAATAGCTTCCGCTTCGACTCTCCTTCTCTCTTTCTCTCTGCAGTCGGGAGAGACCGTCAAAAGGAAGTCTCTCAGCGTTTTTCTTTGTTTCTTTCCTCTCTCTCTCTCCCGCCTCTCTCCCACGGGCGAGTTCGTTCTGCGTTCTAATTATAGCCAGTGCAATCACGTTTCAGCCGTTTGTCCCGAAACCCTTGGTTTGGGCTGACCCCTGTACACGGCGCGGGCACGATCTAAATTCAGAAAGTTTTCAACAGAGCCCGGCCCACGAGGAGCAACAACGTTGCAGCAACTTTGCAGATTAACTGTTTCCAACAATAACGGGCGACAGTGGTATAACGTAGTATAACAGCGACGCGAGGCTGGCTTTAGACGCGTGCAACCGCTATCGATTGACATCCCCGCTGCCGACACCGCCATAGTAGACGCCACCGCTGCCGCCGCCACTGCCACCACCCCCCACCACCGCCATCGCTGCCGCGCCAGTACTCTCTTTCCTTTTCATTCAATCAATTTCAGTAGTTCCTTTCTCTTCGTTGGTTCCTCCTAATGTCCTCCTCCGCTTCATCCAGAAATTTTACATACATTCTCTCTCTCTCTCTCTCTCTCTCTCTCTCTCTCTTTCTCTTGCTTTTCCCCACCTGCCGTCATTTACCACCGTCTCTTTCAGATTTCCTCACGTTGAAATTTCGTCGCGCTCACGCTCCTCCAAACTACTACTCTCTTCCTCTCTCTTCCTTTCCCTCTCGCCGTTCTCCTACAGAGAGCCGCTCTTCATTTCGACCCTCCTTCCAACTTGGGGCCTGCGTCTTTCTCGCGAGTGCAGCGTCTCTCTCCTCCCCCCCCCCCCCCCCCCTGCGTGTCGTCGCCCTCGTGTCACCGGTTCCCTCCTCTCTTTCGCACCCCACTTGCTCCTCGAGTTTGTCGTCTCGCCGGTTCTTCGGACTTCTTTCCGAAGCAAACCTCCCCTGCGTATGTGTGTGTGTGTGTGTGTGTGTGTGTGTGTGTGTGTGTGTGTGTGTGTGTGTGTGTGTGTGTGTGTGTGAGGGTTTCCCCTTAGCCACACAGGGAAATACAGGCTAGAAGGGGGAGGGAGAGCGAAGAAGAAGAAGAAGAAGACGATCGAGCGCGTCCCGAGCGCGGAGGGAAAGGTGGAAAACGACGCGACGGCGGAAAAGGGAAGGCAGACAAAGGGAGCGTCCTCCAATCGGAAGCTACCAAAATATTTTACGAGCTAAACTGCGCCGGCGGCCTTTGCACCGCCTGCAGGAATCGATGTCCGAAGATCAGGCGCCGAACCAGCTTCGGTGTGTGACGAACGCTCCAATCTCCTCTCCTGGCTCTCTCTCTCTCTCTTTCTCTACGTCATGGTCTAACTATGAACCGTTGATCGATCCTCCGATATCGCTAACGAGCCGCGTCCTAGCCGATTTTGACGGAACTTCTCTCTGCTTCTGCCGGAGCCTTTCAGCCTTTTCGCCTTGCTTTTTTCCAGCCTGGAAGTTTGGTATTTCGCGTTCAACGACAGAGAACTGCCCCAGAGAATTGAATCGTTGCGAATTTCGTTTCGATGGAAGTGCGTTCGACGTTTTCCGAACAAATCCAAGAAAACGCGATAACAACTGTAACTAAATAGGATAGTCTTTCATTTTGTAGCAGGAACGTAAATTTTTTTTCATTTTACTTCATTCGAATTAACTTTAACTAGAATCTAATCGCTCTCAGAATCGTTTAAAATCAAGCTCCATCGGCATTGTTTTTTCTTTTTTTGGGGGGGGGGGGGAGAGGATGCTCTTACTGCATTATTCCCTTAAGAAGGATTTCATTTTTGTAATTGTTTCCCAAACAAGTCTTGCAATTTCTGCAATTTGCGCAAAAAAAAGAATTTCTTACGTATCAGAATCTTTTTAAATTAACATTGGACATTATTATTTATCGTCCCATGACTTTATGTTCAGGTTCAGTTTCCAGTTTCCAAACTACATATATAGTGACAGAATCTTTTTAAATTAACAGTAGATTTTTACTATTATTATTACATAAATTTTATTATTATTAATATATAAATTTTTTTATTATTATTATTATTATATAAATTATTATATTATATTAATTATTATTTTATTATTATTATTATATAAATTATTTTTATTATTATTATTATTATATAAATTAAGTATTATTATTATCATCATCATCATTACTATTATTATTAGTTTCGTCTCATAATTTTGTGTTTAGGTTCATTTTCCAGTGAGACTGGATGCTTTTAAAAATACAATTGTGTGAAGGGTGGTGAAAATTAGGTGCGAAACTAACCTAACAAGCACAACTTGTGAACCACCTAACCTAACAAGCACAGCTTGTGAACCACCTAACCTAACAAGCTTGCGGAATGTGTTAAATTTCTATGCCCGGAGTATCCTCGGATGATATTAATGTCTGATATCGTTTCTTTCTCTGGGAAATTTATGCAAACAAAGCACGTAGGCAAGGTGTCTTGCTGCATTATTCCCTTAAGAAGGATTTCATTTTTATAATTGTTTCCCAAACAAGTCTTGCGATTTTTGCAATTTGCGCGAAAAAAGAATTTCTTTTGTACGATTGAAACTGTGGCACAGAATCTTTTTAAATTAACATTGAACATTATTATTTAGCCTCGTCTCGTGACTTTATGTTCAGGTTCAGTTTCCAGTTTTCAAACTTCACATGTAGTGACAGAATCATTTTAAATTAACAGTAGATTTTTACTATTATTATTATTATTATTATTTTTACTATTATTATTATTATTATTATTATTATTACTATTATTACTATTATTACTATTACTATTATTATTATTATTATTACTACTACTACTATTATTATTATTATTATATAAATTAACAGTGTTATTATTATCATCATCATCATTATTATTATTAGTCTCGTCCCATAACTTTGTGTTTAGGTTCATTTTCCAGTTGAGACTGGATGCTTTTAAAAATACAGTTGTGTGAAGGGTGGTGAAAATTAGGTGCGAAACTAACCTAACAAGCACAACTTGTGAACCACCTAACCTAACCTAACCCAGCTTGCGGAATGTGTTAAATTTCTATGCTCGGATGTATCCTCGGATGATATTAATGTCCGATATCGGTTCTTTTTCTGGGAAATTTATGCAAACAAAGCACGTAGGTAAGGTACGAAATAACTGCGTTCGCTCGATCGCTGTAGGTCAGCGCATATGTCAGCGCGAATACAGCGTTGCTGTAATGTAATCTACGATCTGATATTGAACTAGTGGCTCGTTCTTTATCTTCTCGAATACGTACTTGGTGTATTTCGTGAACATCGGTGCATACATGCATGTATTCACGTCAAATTTGCCGGATGTGCAAACCATACACGAATGAAATTCCCCAGGACTATGCGAAAAATTACTCTTATCCCTTCTCCGCAATTTATTCGAAGAATCGGTGTACAAAATTTTTCACATATTCCCGGGCGATTTTTATCACGCTGTGATCCTCTCTGAAATAATAAGTCCGTTTAATTCTTTGCAATAATGCTAGTCAAACGGAGATTGAAGTTGCCGATGAACGTACACGCGCGCAGGAACATTCCAAGTTTTTTTTTTTTAAAATAAACGACAAACTGTGTTCATTCTTTCCTTTGTCTTCGTCTCATCTTGTATATTTACGAATAGCACTTTTGCCTCTTCTATAAAAAGCACCACTTTCTCTACCGAAGCACCTTAACTGGCCGAATCAAAAATTTATCGGATCTGGGTGCCCCAGTTTCAGATCGCGGAAGTCGACGAAAACTCGCCAGTTGCGTAATTGCAGGGAATATCTTTCAGATTCTTAATTCTTAAATTTCTTTATCGGAATATATATCGAGGTATCGACGATGTCTTGAAATTCTTTTCATCGGGATATATATTCATCGATGATAGTACAGTGTCTGAAATACAGTGGAGCAAATGTGGCCAACTGGCGGCCCTTGCCCCTACTTGCTAGCTCGTCGCTAGCTCGTACTATCCCCTCCACTGTATCGATCTCTTCACTGCGTTGAGAGTGTCGCGGTTACAATAGTCGCGTTAGGTATATATATATGCATATAAATTGTTTTCTTTACTGTGGCTGCTACAGTAGAGATTCTTTTACTGTAGGAGATTCTTTTATCCGAATACTTTAATGTTCAAACGTTCTGTTATGTGAACATTATACACATATATTTGATATAAAAAAAAAGTATTTTTTTCCATCGAAGTCGGAGGTATGGAACATTTTTGTCAAATATCTCTTTTGGAAGTTATTAAAGATACAGTTTTTGTGTAAATTGATGAAATTAGTATCTTTTTTTAACGACGAATTTAACGGTGTGTGCCATTTCGCGAGGAAACCATTTGTTAGTATGAAAGTAATAGCATTCGACATAACCATATCGTAACCAAGTACAATTAAATGAAAAAGTATTAGCAAAAACGCACAATGTTGGAAAATCTACAATTACAGATATTAAGAAACAGAAAAATGACATTGAATATTATGTTGGAGAAACTACATACGTTGAAAAAAAAAATCATGTGACTCAGCAACCAAAAAGAGATGGGATCCATAAGTGTTTAATAAAAAAAAAACTCAGTCAATTAATTATAGTATTTATTCAAACAAATATAATTTCGTATTTATTCAAAGAAGTTGTTGTTCATTATCCGAATATATTTTTTCTCCCTACTAATTTTGATGAGATAGTCTCTATTGCAGTGAATAACACTCTTTTTGCCAATATGTTTGCTCCCTTCTCTTTGATCAACTCGAATTTGAAAATGAAAGGTTCTTGTCTTATTCACTCCGATGGCTAACAATTCTCCCCAACCGCCCCTCCAGAGGAACAAATTATTATTATTTATTTATAATCATAATTTATAATTATTATTTATTTATAAGTAATATTATTATAATTATAAAATAATTATGATTTATTTGTAAACAATGTTATTATAATTATAAAATAATTATAATTTATAATTATTACTTATTTATAAGTAATATAATTATAAAATAATTATGATTTATTTGTAAACAATGTTATTATAATTATAAAATAATTATAATTATAAATTATAATTATTACTTATTTATAAGTAATATTATTACAATTATAAAATAATTATAATTTATTTGTAAACAATATTATTATAATTATTTCATAATTATAAATTATTTGTAAACAATATTATAATTATAAAATAATTATAATAATATTAATAATTATAATATTATAAATAAGTAATAGTTATAAATTATAATTATTACTTATTTATAAGTAATATTATTACAATTATAAAATAATTATAATTTATTTGTAAACAATATTATTATAATTATAAATTATTTGTAAACAATATTATAATTATAAAATAATTATAGTAATATTAATAATTATAATATTATAAACAAGTAATAATTATAAATTACAATTATTACCTATTTATAAGTAATATTATTATAATTATAAAGTAATTATAATTTATAACTATTATTTATTTACAATCAATATTATCACAATTATAAAATAATTAAAATAACTGTAATTTATAATTATTATTTATTTATAAATAAAATAACCATTTTCCCTGGAAATTTCCAACTTTCAACAAGACCTATTTCCACCTAGCAAGTGAGTCTTGCGTGTGGAAATAATCTTCGGACTCGACACTGTCGAAGGACTACTCGCTGTAGGTGAAGTCGTTCGGAACGAGGGTGCAGTGTCCAGCTGGTAACCCTCCATCTCGACGTCTGGACGACGCGGTGGCCGTTCGATGGCCGATCAAAGGAGAAAGTGCAGCCCCTTGACCGTAGGCCGGCAGAGGGGGAGAGGAAGGGAATTTTCGATTTCCGATTATCTGGAAAGCGCAAGCTCGTGCTCGGAGGGGGCCGCGTTATCGTGCCGTTCCATCGACCCCGTTTACACCTTGCGTCGGCTGGCTGCCGATCGTGCAAGAGGTCGTCTAACGAGGCGTGTCTCTCCACCGGGAACTGGGTTAAGCAGCGAGGAAACGAGGCGCACACGGGAAAAGCGTAATTTTCGGCAGAGTTCTTTTCTTTTTTTTTTTTTTTTTTTTCTCCCTCCTCCTCCAGGTGGAAATATCCTTCTTCGAGGCCACCGTCGAGAATACCGTAATTCTCTTCCTCTTCGAGTCTCGAAGGAGGAACGATTATCGAATTAATTCTCTCGAGCATGTAGCTACTCGACGTAGCTACTGTGCTTGTTCCTTTTTTTTTTT
>NW_025110546.1:62422-74802 GCF_011392965.1 Frieseomelitta varia
AAAAAAAAAAAAAAAAAAAAAAAAAAAACTAAACTTTGATAAATACAACGCGTACGTACGAGGCTGTTTCCCTGGCAGACAAAAACAGTAGCCCGCAACTGTATAACATTCATTTCCCCTGGGGTTTCCTGATTTATCCAAATATTTTCCATGAACGAATTTACGAAGTTTAACATTTTGTTTCCCCCTGGAAAAAAAAAAAAAAGAAAAAAAAGGGAAGAGAAAAACGTTCTGCAAAACGTTATTCGAAATATGGGATTTTCAGTTTTAAACCCCCCCGGGGGTCGATCATTTCGGAACGAGCTATCGTCCGTTGAACGAAAGCAGCCGCGAGAGATTTTGCAGGTGACATTTTTTTTTTTTTTTTTTTTGTTTGTTTAAACTCGTAATTTCAGCTGCGTGCGTCGTAGCTTCGTTCGATTTAAAAGGGGGCGAATCGATAACGACGTTCAATCTCCGGAATAGGGCGACTTGCAGAAAGTTACCGCGTTGCATTTCCGCGTATTCTAACGCGTTTTCTTGGCTCGAGACTTCGACCGAGTTTTCGGAAATCATTTCCCGCGCAATTTCCCCGTGGTGAGGAAAAATTTTGACGACTCGCGGTCGAAAGTACACGTCCGTTCTTCGATTTGAGCGGTGCTTTCTTTACGCGAGTCTTTTCTCTCTTTTTTTTTTTTTTTTTGCTACCGCTGTTGCGCGTAAGATTTGCAGATACGAAGGTTTACTCCTTTAAATAAATGTATCACGAAACGATAACAATTACACAACGATTTATACAATTAATATTAATGTATGACAAGGTTTTATAACGACCGTTTGCTTTGATTGATTATTAACCTAACCCTTTGACTACAAGACGTGCCAGCCGTACAACATACGGTAGGAATTCAGTCGCGATCTACACCGAGAACGGCGAAAGTTTTTCATTAGGCGTGCATTTCTGAGAAAGTATATCAAAACACTGAGTTCCACTACATCAAACCAATATTATTTATTATTATACATTGTTTATTATTATTTATTGTTATATATTATACTAATTATAGTATATTATTTATATATTATTTATTATTATATATTATACTAAATTATAGTATATTATTTATGTATTATTTATTATTATATATTATACTAAATTATAGTATATTATTTATGTATTATTTATTATTATATATTATACTAAATTATAGTATATTATTTATGTATTATTTATTATTATATATTATACTAAATTATAGCATATTATTTATGTATTATTTATTATTATATATTATACTAAATTATAGTATTATATATTATACTATATTATACTAAATTATAGTATTATTTATATATTATTTATTACTATATATTATAGTAAAAATTCAACATTAACATAACGCTTTTTATAACAATCGTCAAGGAGATTTATGAATAATCGTCAGGGATATGTACAACAGTCACTAAGGAGATGAACACACAGTCGTTGTCAAGTAATTAAAAAAAAAAGAGAGTTTGAGCATAGAGAGTAGTTAAGTCAATTCGTAATTAATAATTTACATTTTATAAGAATATATATTTCGTTGCATACATCTTATTTAACATACGTTCTAAAAATAAACGTACGTAGTTATTCTTTTTCTTTGCAGTAGTAACGGTGATTGCACCAAGTTATCAAACAATCACGTCGTATCTACAAAATATGAATATACACAGCATGTATCATTTGTTGTGTCTGCGTGTATTTTCTCTGACCATTTTATTCTCCCAGTTTTTCATTTCAAGAATATAAAAAAGAAACAACTGTAAAATAAACATATTTAAATAATACATGACTAGCGGAATGTGTAACTGTTCAAGATAATATTCACTTACGTCTGGTTCAAATGAGATTTGCCGGAATTATGGTCGATAAAAATTTTCTGGACGCCTCTCGTGTCAACGAGAGGATCAAGGTAGATTAAGCGCCTATAGGCGCCTACGGTATCGTAGGAGCAATTTTCAAAGCGCCTCTAGGCGCCAACAGCGTCAGAAGCTTAAATTTACCAAGCGCCTTTAGGCGCCAACCAGTGGTCAAAGGGTTAACAACCCTTGAGAAATTAATCTTCTGCCATCGTATTTCCCTCTTTTCTTCATTTTGAATCACCGTTGCCGCTTGTCAAACTCGCTTTTTTTTTTAAATACGCGCGCCGCCACGTAGAATTGTGTTTCACATCTGTGATCAGTTAATTCCGAACAATTCGGGTAACGAACGTCCGAATGGATTATGTTCGTTAACCTCTAATGACGAGTGCATCACAGATCAGGATGCAGTTTTCGTCTGTTTCGTTGTTAAATAAAGATTCAGCCCAATATGAAGGCCGATGTTATACCGAGACGATTTCATCGATCTCGGCTCGCGAGACACACCGAATAGGAAATCTTCAGACACACGTTATAAATGTAGACGCCTCGGTATTTTATCTGCTTTATACGTTTGCGAAACGTAACATGACAGGCCAAGCACGTTGAAAACGTACGTGGCGAAGCGCGCGAAATGTGTTTCAACGTCGAGCATTGCCGCGCGATATTATTATATGGGCGAACTTTCGGGCGAACATCGGCGAAAAGTTCGCGGGCTCTTTCGAGTGCTTTTGCGAGCGAGGCGGAAACAGAGCGGATGTAACTTGCGAATTACCTGCGCCAAGTTTTTATGGAAATTCGTATCAATATTTACCATGTGCGTGGAAGTTCGGATTAGTTGCACGTTCAACTTCCGTTCACGCGGATTAATCTCTTTGCTTGAACGAAAACTTGTCCAACGAAGTTGCCTAACGTGATTCTTGTACAGTTTCTCTTCTTTTTTTTTTCGTAGAGAAACTGGTGCCTTCTTCTACGCTCTTATACACTATTCGAATACAATATCGACAAATATTGATAAGTTGTTTCGAAAAAAAAAAATAGTCTTAAAGTTAAATTGTTATGCCAAAATTACGTAAATATGTGAAACTTATGGAACGATATATATATTTTTTTCTTGGAGAAACTTGTATCTCTACGCTCTTACATGATATTCGAATATAATATTGATAAATATTGATAAGCTTTTTTGAACAAAAATGGTCCTAAGGTTTATTAAATTATTATGTCACAGTTACGTAAATATGTAAAATTTATGGAATGATATATTTATTTTTTCGTAGAGAAACCAATACTTTATTCTACACTCATACACAATTTTCGAATACAATATCGACACATATTGATAAGTTATTTTGAAAAGAATAGTCTTAAAGTTTATTACATTATTGTTATGCCAAAATTACGTAAATATGTGAAATTTATGGAACGATATATATTTTTTTCTTGGAGAAACTGGTACCTTGTTCTAGGCTCTTACACGATATTCCAATGCAATATCAACAAATATTGATAAGTTGTTTTGAAAAAAAAATAGTCTTCAAGTTTATTAAAGTCATCTTAATTGAAAAAAAATAGTCTTCAAGTTTATTAAAGTCATCTTAATTGAAAAAAAAAAATAGTCTTCAAGTTTATTAAAGTCATCTAATAGTCTTCAAGTCATCTTAAAGTTTATTAAATTGTTATGCCAAAATTACGTAAACATGTGAAACTTATGAAACGATATATATTTTTTTCGTAGAGAAACTGTTACCTTGTTCTACGCTCTTACACGATATTCCAATGCAATATCAACAAATATGGATAAGTTGTTTTGAAAAAAAAAAAAAAATAGTCATCAAGTTTATTAAAGTCATCTTAATTGAAAAAAAAGAAAAATACTCTTCAAGTTTATTAAAGTCATCTAATAGTCTCCAAGTCATCTTAAATTGTTTATTAAATTGTTGTGCCAAAATTACGTAAATATGTGAAACTTATGGAACGATATATATTTTTTTCTTGGAGAAACTGGTACCTTGTTCTACGCTCTTACACGTTATTCAAATACAATATCGACGAGTATTGATAAGGAAAAGTCTTAAAGCCGGCATTACGTGAGTGCGTAAATGAAATTTATGGAAATGACGTGTTCGCGGAATAAGCGGGGGAATGTTCGCAGTTCCCCATGGCGCGGTGTGACTGTCGTCTGCACCGGTATTCGTAAATCACGGTAAACTCTGAAACGCGGACAGAGGGATGTGTTTCGCGTCTAAAATAGACCGAATAGCTCCAACTGAGATATAAGGAGGATGTCTGGAAGGCACGTAGCCTTCCCCGTTGCCAGAAATCTCTCTCTCTCTCTCTCTCTCTCTCTCTCTTTTGTCTCGTCTTCGCGCATAGGGGAATACGCGTAACGGGGGCCAGTGAAGAAGAGGCTGGGATTTACAAGGATTTCAGCTACCTTTTCACTCGTGTTTGCCTTCGTGCCTCTTGTGTAACTTTGCATCCCCAGTAATTGGGAGGAACGTTGCCAGAAAAATTTGACAATTTGCGTTTACGTCGTGTTCGACGGTTTGCTCCGTCGCCGTGACTAAAATGAGGAAAGAAGAAAGAAAAATTGAATTGAGAAGAAAAAAGAAAGAATCTAGTAACTGATTGTAACTAAAAAAATTTGCTAGAAATTATTAAATTAATTACTAGATTGTAACTAAAAAAAAAAAAAAAAAAAAAAGACTGAGAAGAAGATAAAAAAGTCTTACAACTAATTAATGACTGGACTGCGGATGTTTGTGCAAAATTTCAAATTTTTGACCACGATAGATACGTGATCGTATCAGGAATTCATTTCCGCTGAGAAATATTGTAATAGGTAAAAGTACTTTAGGTTGGATGTTCGTATATTTCTAGAATTTACACGCATTCCACAGATTATTAAAGTAAATTTTGTAAATTTCTCGCACAAGGAACCAGAGTTTATTAGTTATTAATCCCGACAATTTGTCTCCATTTTCAGAATCGATGAACAGTTGTTAAGTAGATTTACGTTTCCGCGCGTATTTTAATCGTGCTGCGTTGTCCGGGAACAGGAAGCGGCGCGTTCGACAAATCGTTGAGAATGGAAAGGAAAAATATCACCGACAGGGTTGCGGCAAATTAAAAACTAACGAATCGATTCCACTGATTTATTATTCTTACCCGAAAAGGGTCCATTTTGGGCCCGAGTCAAATGGATCGTTTCCAAATGATGTTTCACTAGAGTTGATTCACTCGAAACAAGATACACGCGTACTTTATGGTCATTTATAGTACTTTATATTATATATATATTATTTTATATTGTTACAGTACTATACAGTACTATTTTATATTATTATAGTTCATTTATTGTACATATATTATATATGTTATTTTATATTATTATAGTACTTTATAGTACTATTTTATATTATTATAGTTCATTTATAGTACTTTATATTATATATAATTATATTATATATATATTATAGTATTTTATGTTCATTTTATGTTATTTAGTTTAGATGTTGTTACACGCTTGTGCAATAAAATTTTCATCTCTCGTTTTTATTACGATGGCTCAGGATTCGCGAAAGGGCAAATCTGACGAATGTAATCGTAAATATAATTTAAGACTATCATACAATTATAAATGGACGAATTTATAGCTGAAAAAAATGATCGATTTAATATGACGTGCAAAAAGGAGCTGATTTCGAGTGCAAAACCTGTATACTCGTCAATTGCTGCCAGATTTCTCTCTTCGTCACGAAATATCACGCTTGAAACACCGAAAAAAAAAAAAAACTAAATAAATAAATAAATAACCGCGACAAATTTCACTGACAACGAGACGAATAAATCGAATGGACCTCAATAAAATTGCTTTAAACACTTGCGTATAAACACGTTCGTTCGATATCGGAAATCCGCGGTGAGTGGAGAAGGATTCGTAAAAAGAAAAAGAAAAAAAAAAAAAAATATACACACAACCCATCCGTTAAGAGCGTTAATCCTCCCCTTCCTCGGGGTGGATTTTATTTCTCCACCGAACGATCGATGACACTTAAAATCCGAGTCCCGCTGAAGCATTCGGTTCCTTATCTCGAGGATCTCTGATATAAATAGTTGCATCGTACATCCGGCAAATATATTGATAGATATTCGAAGAAGAATCGGCCTCTCGGCGAAAGAGTACAATGACCTACAATCGGTTTACGTCACGGGTCGAGTGCATGCGTACTACGCGAGTGCGACAGGTACTCGGCGATGGAGGTGGGGAATTCTCTCTCTTTCTCGAGTACGCTCGACAGGTAGATATCGATAGCCGATAGACAGGTAGAGGGTGTGCCACGGCGAATGGACGACGCTGCATCGTCGTTACATTCTTTACGGCCGTTGTCCCAGGTCGTCATGGAGACTCCTCTCCAACAAGTTCGTTAGGGGATGACGAAAGTGTTCATCGAACGTACTGTATCGTAACGTATCGTATCGTATCGTATCGTATCGTATCGTATCGTATCGTTGTCGTATCGGAGTTTCCCTAGCGCTTGACGTCTAACGGGAACACTCGCGCCAAGTTCCTCGCCAAGTTCCAAGTTCCGACAAGCTAGCTCCACTCTTCGATATCTTCGATCATATCGCGCACACCCTCGGAGAGCTGTCGCTCCACCTTCGAAAATCGAACACGCCGTCCACGTCTTTGGAAAAAAGATCTGCACATACGTACATACATATTTACTCGGTTGGCCAACTTCTATTTACCCAAGCTCGATCTACCTAACCCTCCTCGAGACGTTCTCTCTGCTACGTCGGATCGTACCTCGTTTATTATCGTAGCGAGCGACAGGAAACCTGAAGAAGCTCGAAGCGTCTTCGCTGTTGAAATTCATCGATCATCGCGCGACGTTCAATTATCTCTTATTCAAAGATCTGGTATTAGAAAGATGGGGCTCGCGAGTTTTCACTGTTCACGCGGTGAACACGCGTCGCTCGTTGATGAAACGGGACGAGTAGGGGAGGGTTAGTGCGACACGGTTACACAGGTCCCGCGAATGAAATTTGCATTGCATGAACCACGTTTCGTCGGCCGTGTCGTTGCGAAACTTTGACTAATAACCAGCGACAACACCGGCCGCTATCCACATAGGTGCGCGGGTACAATATTTGCCGGGCCAACGAACTCGAAACGTCAATATTGCTGAAATATCCTGCAAGGGTGGACAACGGCTCTGTTATTTCAGCAGAAAGAAATCGACCGTGCGCGCCTCCTCTTCCTCCTCCTGCTCTGTCGATGGATCGTTGTGTCCCCCTCGTGTTCGTTCTGCGCCGCTCGGGTCTCTAACCCCTCATTAACCCCTTTCAACGATTCGAGTGACCGCGATAATAACCCCCCCGGTTATTACCGGTTGTTCTTTTCTTTCTTTTTTTTTTTTTCCTTTCTCCTCTGTTGCCCCTCCCCCCTCGATGTTTTGTCCGTTAAACGGGCGCGCCACGTCACTTTCTTAGAAAACATGGTGCGCGGCTGGCTCGTTAGCATGCGGCACTTGCCTCCACATAATTGGCTTAATTGAACTCTTCACGTTCATTGCTAATCACCAGCGCGACGCCCCCTCTCGAACTCGTGCACGCTCGTTTCGGTGCTTTTTGCCACGTGTGTCGTTCTTCGTTTCTCGACGATCAGAGAACAACTCGCGACACGACACGACGGCGGTGGTAAATCGGTGAACGACGACACACTTTCGTTTTTCTTTCGAAAGAATTATCACTTCTTACGAAATTATTACTTGTACCAGTTTTTAAAGAATTATACTTGTTAAATTTTTGACAGAATTATTAACTTTTTAAAACCAATCGATATTTATAATGTTCCTGTAATGTAATATCATAATCCCATCATACAATCTACGATATTACAACTATATTAAATATATACAATCTACAATATTATAAATATATTAAATTAGAATTTAGTTTGATTAAAAGTAGAAAGTTTCCGAGACTCATTCAATTACACACGTAGCTCACCTTATTTTTTTCGAATGAAAACAAAAAGAACAAAGTAAAATGTACCGCTAAAAAAAAGAAACTGCTGAAAACTCACGAGATTAGCTCGGAAAGATCCAATTTAACGACGAATTAAATTTCATTGATAAGTCGATCGACGAATATTCAGATTCTCAGTTAAAAGCGTGAATCTGTTTCCACACCGCGATAGAATGAACCCGATACAAAGCCGTTTGACGCTCTACTTAAGAAATTACCTTTTCGACGATGTATTTTAACGAATTCAATGAACTCGACTAACGAGCGGACGCTCGCGTACGCGCCAATTATGAAACTCCTTCGGCAAACGTGTCGTTTTATAGCTTTATCAATTAAACCGGCTATTATTCGTCAAACGAACCACTATGAACGAGGCGTTAAATAAAACGCACCCCCCAGTGAGTGAGGCAAGGGGGGAGGATCGCCGGTTTAACCACTTGAGCTGGCAACTGATTGCGGACCGTAACGAGTGACCGAACCGTATACAATAATTTGTCGCTTTCTTTTCGGACTCGTCGATATATCACTGGATAGAAATTATTGAGAAGTAATAAATTTATTATTCTTCTGTTTATTTTGTTTTACTTGAATATACTTAAAACTGACAAAGTATTACAATTTTGGTACAGAGAACTCTCGACGTGCGTGGCAGAGGTTAACCACTTGCGCTGGCAACTGATTGCGGACCATAACGAGTGACCGAACCGTATACAATAATTTGTCGCTTTCTTTTCGGACTCGTCGATATATAGACTGGATAGAAATTATTGAGAAGTAATAAATATTATTATTTGTTTCGCCTACTTTGTTTTACTTGAGTATACTTAAAACTGGAAAGTAATACAATTTTGAGATAAAAAATTTTTCGACGTGCGTGGCAGAGGTTAACTACTTGCGCCTGGCAACTGATTGCGGACCGTAACGAGTGACCGAACCGTATACAATAATTTGTCGCTTTCTTTTCGGACTCGTCGATATATAGACTGGATAGAAGTTATTGAGAAGGTAATAAATTTATTATTTGTTTCGCCTATTTTGTTTTACTTGAGTATACTTAAAACTGAGAAAGTAATACAATTTTGGGACAAAAAAATTTTCGACGTGCGTGGCAGAGGTTAACCACTTGCGCCTGGCAACTGATTGCGGACCATAACGAGCGACCAAAACCGTATACAATAATCCGTCACTTTCTGTTTCTTTAAAACTCGTCGGTGTGATGTCACTGGATAGAGATTATTATATAGAGAAGTAATAAACTTATCATTTGTTTTGCCTGGGTTACATTTACATATACTTGAAACTGTGAAAATATTACAATTTTGGGACAAAAAATTGTAAGGTAATTGTTAAGGTAAATTAAGCAAATGTACAACGATAAAAATTCAATGTTTCTCTATTTATTTATTATTGTTGTGTAATTTACTCTACAATTCTTCGAAGTGTGACAATTTCTAGAAAAATTTATATAATTTTTACAACGAAACAAACAAGAACATCTTTCTTTGACTTGTCGTTTGCTTTTCTCGCGTTTAATAAAAAAAAGAAAAATCAAATGCCTCTTTTTTTTATAGCTTCACATTCATTTTGAAATGTCCCCTAATTTTTATGAGCAGTGTGTATTATTATCATTATCAAACGGACCACCCCGTAAACCTTTCGTAGCTAAAAAGTTTAACCACTTGCGCTGGCAACTGATTGCGGACCATAACGAGCGACCAAAACCGTATACAGTAATTCGTCGCTTTCTTCTCAAACGTCGGTACGATATCACCGGATTGAAATTATTGAGAAGTAATAAATTTATTATTTCTTCTGTTTATTTTGTTTTACTTGAATATACTTAAAACTGAGAAAGTATTACAATTTTAGGACAGAAAACTCTCGACGCGCTTGAGCACGTCATTCCAGCGCAAGAGGTTAACCACTTGCGCTGGCAACTGATTGCGGACCATAACGAGTGACCGAACCGTTACACAATAATTCGTCGGTTTCTTTTTCTTTTTTGAACTTCTCGTCGGTATGATATCATTGGATAGAAATTATTGAGAAGTAGTAAATTTTGTTTTACTTGAATATACTTGAAACTGACAATGTATTACAATTTTGGGACAGAAAATTCTCGACGTGCGTGGCACGTAATTCCAGCGCAAGAGGTTAATATACCCAACACTGTTCCCGAAACAGTGCTCGAGAACTTGGAACTGTCCTCCGAGCGGCGAGACCAACAAACAGAATTGAAACGTCACGCTAATTCACCTCGGGAAGAATCATACGGGTACACCCACACAGTTCGGCCCTCGCGGGTCGAGGAACGTTTCAAACGCCGTGGCGCTCGTCGGACGTCCCTTTTAATGAAAACTCGTTCGTCCGTGCCGGTTTCCGTCCATACTCTTCAATTATTCCCGCACGCGGCCCTTGTAATCCCTCGGGGCCGTAAATCGAGCGGCGCGAGTTATTAATCTTCGACGAGAGGAAGGTGTAACCTCGCGGAACTGGCT
Organism: Frieseomelitta varia; assembly: GCF_011392965.1. NCBI lineage: Eukaryota > Metazoa > Arthropoda > Insecta > Hymenoptera > Apidae > Frieseomelitta > Frieseomelitta varia. Next base: position 72,838 of record NW_025110546.1, read on the forward strand.
GCTGAAAACCACCGGGGCTACGTATCCTCTGATATCCTGGTGAAACGTAGGCCAGATTTAATTGATTCCAAATTGAAGGGGGCGTAACGTAATTATTTCTCTTTCTTCTTTTTTTTTTTTTTTTTTCTCGTTAGCGTCTTTCCTTAATTTTAATCGGACGTTCTGAGCGAACGCCTACGTACATGCAATTAAATTACGGTGAATTTTCAGTTTGAAGGTTCTTTCCGGATTCCTTTTTTTTTTTTTTTTTCTTTTGCCATTTTACTACACTCTTTCATTCCACGCGGTTCTTTCATATTGAGAAATATGAAATGTAGCATTCTTTTAAGTTAATATTTTGTTAAAAATTGGAAAATGCCGCTAAATTGCCTAAATATATCTGAACTACCAATTAGTATGGTAAAAATGAGTCTGGAGACTCGAGCTTCAGAAGCTGGAGTCAAGCTGTCAAGCGATAGAGGATTCAGGAATTTTTCGATGTATTGAGAATATGTATGTCGTTCGAATCTGTAGTATTTTGGATGAAAAATTATCTCTATTTTCGCATATTCACTACGTGATACGAATGAATCCTAGAAAGTTCAGACTAGCTGTTACAAAGTCTCGCAACGGATTAAGTGTCAATTTTTTTTTCGAAACGCACACTGGGAATTTAACGTTCACATTGGTTTACCGATTCTCGAATTTCGAGTCGAGTCACCGAACGAGTTCTAAACGAGCGTGGAACCGTTGGAGAATTACATTAAACGGATTATATATAGCATCGGCATTATATTTATAATCCAATACGTTCTTTTTCTTCTGCTTTTCTTTTTTCAAGTAAACGAACGTCGGTAGGAAAGTAGAGCGGGAGTCTATTTTCGTTTTGTTCGTTGGTTTACTTTGTTCAACGAGTACACGTAAGAACAAATGAATGCAACGTACAGTGCGTGGAAAAGAAAGATGACTGACAACTGAATGGAGACGAGGCTGCCGTGTTGAATCAAAGGGTATTTCGTTTAAATTGAATCATTAATCTCAAGTAGCACAAAAATAGTTTATCTATCTCTCTCTCTCTCTCTCTCTCTATATGTACAATATTATAATATTATAATATATGTATTTTCTTACATATTTATAATATTATATATATATATGTATATTATTATTTATATATAATATATTATATATTATAAATAATATTATAACATTATATATTATAGTATAATATATTATTTATAATATTGTATATTATTAATTATTAAAATAGTATAATATTATATATTATAAAATATTGTATATTACAATAGATTAATGTTATATTGTATTATAAATTATAATTATTACAATTTGTAATAATTACAAAATAATAGCGTAATTTATAATTATAATATGGCATAATAATATAATTATTATTGCATTATATATTATGGTTGTTGCAATTTACATACATAATTTACACACTATATTATTACACATTATAATTTACATATATTATAATTACTATCACATTATATTATGTAATAGATATTACATCATATTACAAATTATAATTATAACTATTATAATGTTACAGTTACTTATTACAATTATTGCAAATAGATCATATTACATTGTATCATGAATTACATGATAATTGTTGTAATTAAAATATAATCATAATAATTTGTAATAACAATAATGTAAATGATAATTATAACACAACACAATAATATAATTATTACTACATTATATATTATAATTATCGCAATTATAATTTAGATTTACTACAATTATTTACTATAATTATCATCGTATCATTTATAAAAGAAAGTCTGAACCACTAAACTAAATATTTCGGACGTTATGAGGACGTGTTGAACGCTGAAGATATCTATTCTCTACGGTCATTTCGATCAGACACGCCTGTTTGAATCAATCGGCCAGCACCGTAAGTTCGTAAATCCAGCTTGCGCGAATCATCGACAATGGAACAAAAAAAAAAAA
>NW_025110547.1:0-13850 GCF_011392965.1 Frieseomelitta varia
AGAGAGTAACCAGATGAATGACAAGACGCGTGCAGGCTTGTCTTCAAATGCAAGGTGGTCATTTCGAGCATCTTTTGTAAAAGTAATTAAAATAGAAAATTCATTATATCTCGTAAACGAAGACAGATATTTATATGACTTCTTTTCATTATTTTGTAGGCGTACAATCAACTCCCGAAGTGGGTCCCACAAGTTACAAAACACCTTGTATAGACGCGAGTTCAACTCGCTTCGCGAGCGTTGTTAATCGCAGAATTTTATTTCTTAACACCGTTATCTACGGATGACGCCGTCAGGCGTCATGTGAATGTACGCAGTAACATACGTGTAATTTTTGTCCCACTGTACATAGAAAGTTGGTTCAACGCCTATTATACTAAACAGAATTGTTGGTTTCTCAATATTAAAACCTATCATTTTTATACGAATTAAATTTTCATTTCTGCGATTTTATTTTTCATAAAGTTTAACTTTTTTTGTAAAATTTGAATAAAACTATTCATTTTCGTTAATTTGTTTGCTCTTCTATTAAACAAAGGCATTTACAAGAAATTGGCATGTATATTTTCCTCCCGTCTTGGCGAGAGAATGCCAACGTGACATCAATGACAATTCTTGGACATGAATGTCATTTCAAAATCATTTACAAATCTTTACACGTCTGAACTTTGTATCAGCTACAAAAATACATAGTTGTATGAAGACAAAAAAAAAAAAAAAACATCAATAACCTTGAAAACTGCGACAAAAATGACGCTTGAAAAAAAGATATTCGCACTAAGAGTCATTTCAATACTACAGTAACGTTAGGCGAGAAATATTTTATTGCATCGTCACCTGTATTTGCGAGAATAAATACACTAGACAAAGTGTAGATAAATTAGACGTCGATTGCATCTAAAGGAAGAAATATACCGCATTCACTTCACTCGCTGACTACATAACTACCTGACCCAACTCCGTCGTCAGTTTGGACAGACGAGACAAAGGCCGGTTGCGAGTTTGAACATGGACTCGGTCGACTCGACTCCGAGAGATTCCCGATCTCGATCGCGTTCGTTCTTATCGGCGCGCCACGCCAGCCGAAACGGCAGCGTGCAAATTAATCTTCTAAAAGCATCGAGAGGAGAACCCTCTTCGCAAGGGTGGTTCGCGTGCCGTACTTAAGAAACTTGCTCGACCTCTCGTCGAGATCTCGGTGAAAGGGCCGGCGTTTTCTCGTCGTCGAGCAGCTGTGCAGCAACTTTGACGTCGGCGTCGCTGGGAGATTGCCGCGAGGACGCCCGTCGCGCCAGTCTCCGATAGATAGGGTCTCGACAACGCGAGACGCGAAAGGCGAGCTGGCTGAGCGAAGCAGAGAGAGAGAGAGAGAGAGAGAGAGAGAGAGAGAGAGAGAGAGAGAGAGAAAGAGACTACAGGCAGAGGGAAGATGTAACCCGCGAAGAAGAGACCAGGCCGGGGGGCTGCCGAATTATTTGCCGGAGCGTCTACCGATGTCAGCGGAATGATTTGATAACCGAGTCTGTGGCAGATGCGCGCTACCGACCCTTCCAACCCCACTCTCCCGCCGCTACCACCCTTCTCTACTTTAAGCAACCGTGGAAAACTTCGTTAGAGGGCTCCTCTACTTAGAGGCAGGGTCTAGACCGTGTTGCGCGGAGAAAAGTGCGTTACTTATCGCATTTGCCGGCCCGAAATGATGCGATTATCGCACGGAGGCCGGGAGCCGAACGTCTGAAACGTCCTTGGATCAGACGATCCAGCGAGCGTGAAGCCAGCAAGCAACACGGTGGTGTCGAGAGTCTGGTGTCTTGGAGTAGAGAGAAGAGAGTTCGGCTCGATCGAAAATGTCGAATTTGAGACGCTATTAAACATTAAAAGAGTGTGCCTTTGGCTCTTATTTTTAACACTAGAACTACCAGAGAGTCAAAATGAGAGTCAATTTATAATTTTCTATAAATAATATAGTATATGATGCTCTTATCTTTCACACTAGAACTACCAGAGCGTCAAAATGACCAATTTATAATTTTCTATAAATAACATAGTATAATGTTATATTAATAATACAATTTATAATAATGATAATTTATTACAATATAATTTCTATAAATAATATCATGAAGATTTTATCCATTTATAACCGCGTATTTTTAGATACTCGAGTGATTTTTAATCAAATATATTAACTGAAATTTGTGCTCTTCGTCGTATTATTATATAAAGTAATATTGTACTTTTGTCGTCGATACGTAGAATATCGTACATTGTACGATAGTTTTGATGTTAAGATCGGCTTTCGAGGGAGCTTCGTCCAACAACAGCTTTTCCTTCGGAAACGTGACCGTTTTTCACATTTTCGAACGAGGCCAGCAAACGTCCCGATATATCTATCAGTCAGAGCGTACGTGTAATTAATTACAATGCTTGGCCACGGTATTTGAATTAATGCTGAAGCAAGGCTGCTCGCCGCTCGAGATCCCGGAAGCTCGCAAACTGAATTTAACATCCCCGGAATTATATTTTGATACGCGGAGCATGCACGGAGGTCGCACTCCAGAGCCGAAGAAACTAGCCGCGTAATCACAAATTCACGCTGCTTTCGAAACGTTTCGTTCCGTGAAAAGGGCCACGAACTTGCGTTGAACTCCAACGTGGAGAGGCAAGATCGCGGGGTCGTTTAATTCGGATCATTCCGTTCGAAGATAACGCGTCGGAGTACGCGTCGCGCGTACCAACACACTCTGTTAACCGTTTGTTAACTGTGAATGGCGACGAAGTACACGAAGAAATGGCAACTTTTTTCCTCAAATGACGAGTCATGCGAGAAGAGCAATTATTTGAATTAAATTTCTTGCGAAAATTTCAAACGTGTTTGTAAATTTCAGACATTTCAGAATATTTTGAGAGTAGACTTGACTCGTTACATCGTTTCTATTAATATTGATCAAGTTAAACGATAAAATTATCGATCAAACTAGAGTTATTTTCTAATTTAATTCGATTTTGAAGCAGCTGTGCGTACTTTGTGTTTGTCGTGTTTAATCGTTATCGTATGTACAATCGTTCTAGCGACACAATGCATAATACACAATCACAGCTAAATTTATTTACGTAACCGAACGACAAACTCGAAAAACGGAAACGTCTGAGATCGGTGATCGACCAACGGACAACGTCGCGCTAATTGAACGGCGAAATCATATTGTTTTCCACGAATGTTTAAGACGCGGAACAATGCGACGCTAATTGGACGACAACGACAACAGCGACAGCAGGTCCAGTCAGCTCGTCGCGTTTTAATCTATGAAAACGTAGCAGGTGCTCAAAAGACCCGGAAACAACGCGGCGCTAATGAAATGGCACCGCCGCGTTTAATACTCGGCCGATTTAATACATACCGCGATCGTTATTAAAATCCAAAACTATCCGTGCCTCGTATAGCCAACTTTATTGCACAACTACGTTGCATCTCACTTCTCCGCGAGGCTTTACGATTACGGCGCTTACAATATCGTAAAGCAGCATTTTAGGAAAGCAGCATCGCGTACAACATAAATACGCGTATGAGGATGTAGCGAGGATCCGGTCCGGAACGGAAACGGTCGAAGAACATTGTTTCGCTTGGCCTCGTTGTACAATACGCGCCGACCATTCTCCTAGACTTTCACGCTCCTATTATCGCCCGTTCCCAATTTCATTTCGCACAGCGATAAAATGCGTGGCTCGCCGTACTCTTTCAAATTTCTTCGCCTCTCTGCGGCTCTGACTCTCTGCCGTTTTATATCTCACTCGATTAACGTTAGAATTACCCAGGATTGAAGTGTAAAAATCGAGCCAAAGAAATTAGAATGCAAGGAACAGGAAAAGGTTTACAACACGACAATGAAAATGCAAAGTTTTATTCGTATATTTTACAAAAATCACTCGAATCTCTAAAAAAAAAAAAAAAAAAAAACAAGTCTGCAAAGTTACTCTAAAGAATTATAAATGATTACTTTGAATATATTGGGTTAGGTTTGGGTTAGGGTTACGTATTGGGTATATATATATTATTACGTATACATATAAATCGTTTTCTTTACTTTATCAAAGTCATCAAAATGATCAATTTGTAATTCTTTAGAGTAACTTTGCGGACTTGCAACGTTACGTGTTTTTTTTTTTAGAGATTTGAATAGATATAAAATATATCTAACGCGAGTGTTGTGGCCGCGGCACTCTCAATCGGCCAGTGGAGGGGATCGATGCAGTGGAGGGGATAGCAATCAAAAAAAGTAGGGGGTAAGCGCGCCGCCAGTTAGCCACCTCTGCTTTACTCGACCTGATTTTTTTCACGTCGAAGGACTTTAGTCACTCGTGGTATGTAAAGAACATTTCGTGGCGACTTTTAGTCGTTCGTGATAGCGTTAGATCCGAATTCGAAAACGGCCGCGTTCGAACTCGCGATGATCATCGCACTTTCTGCATCATCCGTCCGGTTAATTTCGTCGTCGCGTCACATCGCCTCGCGGAGGGGAGGATTTTCATGAAATTAACCAACTCGAAACAACGAGCCGCGTACCCTTAAAAGCGTTCGCGCCGATACACGCAACTGATCTCCGCAATAATGGATTTTAGATGGAAAAAGTTTGCGCGAACGAGCCGAGCTTTCAGAACCCGCGCGGGTTCAACGTCTGGCCGTGAGTTGATACCAGTAATGATAATGGACAGTTGACAGATCACGGGAACAGAGTTCTCGATTCTTCGTTCGCGGGGGAAAGGGGAGCGAGAGCTCCGCCGCGCCGGGCGAAAAATAGAAAGTTCACCCGAGCGAAGAATTACGCGAGAACCGACTCTCGTCGCGCGTCGTCGGTACGATTTCTTTCTCGCGCTGAGACTTTCAAACCTACTCGTTACGCTATAAATTCTCATCGTTTTCGAAGACTGAAACTGAGTTTCAAGTTTGAGTCAAGCGTGAGCCGATGCTGCTCGGATATTTAGCGTATTTATAAAAAAGTTTGAATTATTTTAACATATATGAATACAAATAAATGTGTATATGTAAGCCTCGATCGCTTGACCAGGTAGGCGCGAGGGTTACCTTTCGAGGTATCGATTGGCAAACGGTTCTGTCTCTGAGTTCGCTGTCCAGTCGACGCGCGACACTGGCAAGTGTGATAAAGTCAGCGCGCTGTGTGAGTGTGATAAATTAGTCGGGCCTTCATAAACATTTCACAGCTGCTGCCGACAACCTGGACCCACCCCCAAACTCTCTCTCTCTCTCTTTCTCTCTCTCTCTCTCAAATCGTAAACGTACGCGTGTGTGGCGTGCGTGGCGACCCTCTTTCACCCCGTGGTCGTGTTCCATTCCATTGCGTGCGTGTCTTTGCCGGCGCACGTTGTTCGCAGAGGCAACGTCGATATACCGGAAGCAAAAGAGCACTCAATACTCGCCGAGTATCGCGGAGTTTCGCGGTTTGGCTGGTTCATTTTTTTTTTTTTTTTTTTTTTTTTTCCCCCATTGGCGACCGGTCCGTGCACGCGTAACTGAATCTCGCCGGCGTTATCAATGCCGCGAGAATTTATCGCCCTCGAGCGTTCGGCAATTTCGGCTTTCCCGAAACGGTTCGTTGCAGCACGTCGTATCTCACATTTTTGCTTCATTTTTTTACTCGGCAAGAAACGTCGCCTCTCTTTTGTCGAAGACAAAAAACGATCCATTTTCTTCCGAATTCGTCGCGATTCGCAAATTTCTCCTCATTCGCCGCGCCGCGGAAAACAAAACTCGCTCCCGATCGAAACGACCGAGTTAGGGCGAGTTACTGCGGCAGTTTACGTAACGTCCAAATTGAGTTACAGTCGGAAATGAACAGTTTTGAGGGCGGCTCGCGGGCAAATATATGGACCAGGTTATGCCGGCCATTTTTTTTTTCCAGGCGACAGGCTGAAAGATCGTCGCGATTTACGGTGAAATGGCAGCAGCCCCCCTCCCCCTCTCCCAAGGACCGCAGAGTGGACAGACAAGTTTCGAACAAACGGGCGAATTGGTCGAACGACGTTACTAACTTCAAGAACAAACTGGCCACGGCGTAATCGCAGCCGGTGGAAAATTCAGTCGTTTAACCCTTTGGTCACGGCAGAATCGCGATGCACGCAAAACTTTCCGTCAGCGTACATTTCTCAGAAATGTATATTGAAATAATCAATACTCTCCATCGAGCCAATATCATTTATTTATTCCGTATATCGAATCGTTGAAAAAATTCAACTTTGCAACTTTGAGCTTTGTTTCATAATATATCGAATAATCTAGTAAAGTGTGGTACAATTCCTAACAATTGTGGATCAATACATAATCCTACATCACGTTTCTTGCGTTCGTGATGCGTTTGCTTACTTCTGTTGAGTTTTGTCATATTTGCTGTTTGTGTACTTTTTGCGATTAATTTATCTTTCCACGCTTTTTTTCATTTTAAGGGTATTAAGTTTCCTTTAAATGGGTATTAATTTTCATTTTAAGGGTATTAAAGAGTATCAGGTTTGAATAATACATGACTGGCGGAGAATGTAATTGTTGAATTGGAATTCACTAACGTCTGATCTGAAGTGAAGTTTGCTGCAATTGTTACAAGTCAATGACACATTCACCGGACGCCTCCAGTTCGATTCGAGCAACGTGAAGTGAGCTAGTCAGCCATATCTCAGCAGACTGAAGCAAGTTATGGCGTCTACGGACCTAACCTCGAAAGCAAATCTTAAAAGCGACATTAACCACTTGCGCTGACAACTGATTGCGGACCATAACGAGTGACCAAATCGTATACAATAATTCGTCGCTTTCTTTTTGAATTCTTTCTGTCACTGGATAGAAATTATCGAGAAGTAATACATTTATTATTTGTTTTGACTATTTTATTTTACTTAAATATATAATTTTACTCATTATAACGTGTTATGCTATAATGCATAATATATTATAACATAACCTATGTTATGCCTAATATAACCTATATTCTAGTTAAATACATTGACATTTAGTGTGTTTGTTGTTAAATTATATTACAGATTAAAGCTGACAACTTGTTCGCGGACCATAACGAGTGACCGAACCGTATAGAATTTGTTTTGCCCTGTACTTAAATATACTTAAAACTGAGAAAATATTGCAATTTTCGGACAAAAAATTCTCAATAGCCAAGGGGTTAAAACGAGTTGCATCGCCGGCGAAATTTCCTCATCAACTTCTGCTTCGCTTTGTCGCCAAACTTGACCGATCCTGTAACCCTCTCGTAACCTGTTACCTTCGCAAAATTTTTGTACCAAACGAACTCGAACAATTTGCAAAACAATCGAGAGACTAAACTAACGTTAGATCTGTAAACTACGTCTCGAAGAAAGGACAGAGAATATATCTCTAAAATCGTGTAACGTATCACGCAGCTTACCAAAGGTATCTTTTCACCACGGCTCGATGCAAGTTAAAAATACTTGAAAAATACGAAGCCGAAGACATCGATTTACTGCGTCGGGGAAGAGGGTGTAACTTAACCATAAGATGATTGATGGGCGTCGTTTGTGTCGTCCGTACGAGCGAGTACGGAAGAAAAAGAAGAAACTGCCCCGCCGGGGCGTACACCGGTGCATTGAGCCGTTCCTCGAGAACATTTGTTCGTTTCCCACTGGTATCAAGAGATATTCCGCGGAATGACGGAAGCAGGAAGAGGGGGCAAGGGAGAGGGCCGCAGGACAATGGCGAAGGCGCTTCGTCCAACGATATACGCTCTTCCTTCTTGATACATGGTACATTTAAGGGGCAAAGGTCCGGCCGAGTGGCTGCTTTTAAACTTTGTACAGAGCACAAAGAGATACGAGAGCTCGCGCCTCTTTGTCGATCGGGACCGAGACACAACTTCGCCTCGCTTCCCGTCACCCGTGTGTGCAACACACCGGTGCCGATCTGAAACCAGATTGGACCGGGATTTCGACGAGTGTTCTCGGAGAAAGCTACAGTTTTCCCGTGGTCTTTCTTTTCTTTTTTCTTTCTTTTTGTTTATTTCTTCTTGTCGCACGGTTTCGATAAATATCCCACGAGACTTCCCACGAGAACAGAGGATCTAGAGCCGACTACCGAGAACGAGATTTAAGAATTAGCAAGTTCACTTTTGCAACAACGAGTATTGTTAAGAGTCAAGTTGTCTCTCTGATCGCTCTCGTCTTTATCCTGCCAGAGAGCTTCGTCACCTTTCCAGCCTCGTGACAGAGCCTTTCTTTACTTAACTCGAACGATGTCTCTTTCATCGACTCGATTCGATCAGCGAAGTTGCCAGCCATTGTTTCCTCAAATATTAGGTTCGCCAAAAAATAACTGCGTTCTTTTTTCGCGTGCAAGTGAAAGGCGAATTCTTCGGGAGAAACAAAAATTTTGTCAGACAATGCACTGACCACTTTTGTCTAGCAACATCGTTCGATTCCACGATCGAAAAAGTTCTCATCTCTTTCGACAAAAACGATTTGACATCCTCGTCAACCTACAGTCCCTTTTTTTGAAATCGACGTCAAACAAACAATCACTAAGGAGTATTTTTCTTTTTCTAGAACAAGCTGTCAAATTACAAAATGATTTTGCGACTTGAGTCACGTTTCAACCCTTGACAAACACTTTTTCATATCTACCAGCAATTTATTTACGAAGAATCACCACTTTAAATAAAAGAATATAGCACTGGAGATGACCATTCAAAAGGTATTCAACATGAAATTTTGTTGATCATATGTTTCTAATATATAATTCTAATATGTATATTTCTAATATATAATTTAAAGCAATCATCAACGTGCATTGCAGGTTTCCTAGAGAATGTATAACACACAAAAGTTAATGAAACATGGTTTCAATCTTTGGAAAAAATAATATCCTCCATCATTTTTAAACTTTCAGCAAAGTATAAAGCAATGAGAAGTCTAGTTTATGTGAATCATTTCGAATTATGCGAACTGTTAAATGTCAATTAAACTCGGGACTGTTTTAAGAAATTTCTTCTTCTAAAATTCTTTTGTCCTTTATACGTCATTATTATAACTTTCACTTTACTGTGTCAGATATTATACTGTTACATCATGCAAAACGCTAAATGTATACGTTCATTATAATTATATATAGAGAAAGTCCAAGCTGTTAGCTAGATTTAAATAGTGAGATGTGCTCTCAGAAGGGACAAAAAAAACATAATTATTATTCGACCAATATTCGTCGAGCTCCTTGTAAATATGCGCGGTATCGGAACGTAGCTCGATTGCCTTAAATAATACACCATTATCAGTGGATCCGTCGAACGATCGTCCGACTAATCAATTAGCAAAGCCCCGGGCGGCGTATTCACTCGGGGGATCGTCGCATCACGTTTCCCCGATGTTTAATGTCGCGCGAAACGTTTATCAACTTTTGTAATTCGTCATCCGGGGGGGCTCCAACGGCCACGGCATGCGCGCTGGACGCTTTTCGCCAAATGAGCATGATGTATCACCCGACTCGAACTCGTTGTACATGCATACGAGAATACTTTAACGGTATTTGCCGATGCGCAATGAAAACACGTGAAATTTCACGGCAGTGAAAAGCCAGTGAAGCCAGCCGATACGCAACGATCGCCGTATCGATTAAAAGTAATTTATCAACGCATCTGTTTTCAATTACACGACGCATCGAGAATAGTGGTGGCGGTAGCTTTCGATGGAAGCGAAAGCCAAATCGATTAATTTAAACGGCCGGGTGGGAGGCAGGGGAAAAGCGCGGCGAGACCGAGACCGAGGCCTTGGACAGCCTCGCGTAGCCGATTGTCCGGTAATGTTGCGTGCGATGCGATTAATTCGAGTGACGGCCGACACTCACGCGCGATTATTAACGATTTGCCGCGCGTCCTGTCACAATTTTTGCGCCGCGTTTCGCGTTTGTTAGTAACGCGGACGAGATTCGAGACTCGTTTAAAAGTTATTACTCGTTACTCGCGTATACATTCTCCTCGTTACTCCTGAATTATATTTAGATTTTAAAAAATTTGTTACTCGGAATGATATCAACGGTTGGAGGATTAATTTCTTTTTTATTGCAAAGCTGTTAATCCACTTATGATATGAATGTGCTTTAGCGCGGCAATTCAGGAATTTCTAAAGTCAGAAGTGGCTAACTGGCGGCCCGCGGACCCTTGCTCCTCCCACTTTTCTGCTCGCTAGCGCTACCCCCTCCACTGTAGCTCTCCAATTTTGTGGTAGGGAAATCAACAGACTGAGAGAGTGGGGCTCGTGCACAGCGAGGAAATGTAGCTAGAGAAAGTGGGGACAAGAGTCCGTCGACAGTTAGCCACCTCTAGTTTAGAAATTTCTGAATTGCCGCGCTAGGTATGGAGCACATCCACGTCGTAAGTGGTACCTAACAAACTTCCCAAGAGTTACCCTTTTCAAAAGACTTCGGGGAAAAGTGGAGCGGGAGGCCAATGTTCGAGACCAATCAGAAATTATTGGAAGAGGTTTTCAAACTCGGTTATCTTTTGGAAACTATCCTGTGGCCTGCGCAATACCTTGAATACACACATGTTTTTATACCATAGCAATAAGTGGCCTAGAAATAGGAACCATTAGTAAGTAAAATAGTTTCTTCATACTGTATTGATACTTCATGCTTCAAATAAACGTAATATCCTAGGTCCTGAATATAGAATGAAGTCATAGTCGCGCGTCGCGTCTGTTAACCCTCCGCCTACTGTGTCGGAGTCATTTTTGACTCGTGTTGAAAGCTACTCGAATGCAATAACGCACACAGTGATGGGAACTGCTTGTGTTAGTAGCTGAAACCAGATCGCACTAACGCACGAACGCCAAGTAGCTAACACGTGTCCGCCAAAGTGCCGAAGTGACGAAGACTGAAGACAAAAGACGAAAGAAATCAGTTTCTGATAACGATCTGAGGAGGAAAAACGTGTGCAGCAAATCGAGGCAATTTCTTATCTCAAAGTTTATTTTATATTTTAATGTTTTTATTATTGTTTTAATATTTTAGCATTATATTTCAGTATTTGGTATTTAATAGTTTGTACTACTTTTGGTTTTAGTATTTAGTATTTTATATTATTTTTGTATTTACTATTTAGATTTTAGTTTTTAGCACAATTTTAATATTTTACTATTTTTATTATTAATTTACCGATTTTATTATTATTTTTGTTCTTTTTATTGCTCTTTTTCCGTTGTTTATATTTGTTTCCATTTGTTGACGTAATGCCTTCATTACCAACGAGCAATCTTTCTTCGTCTTCTTTCGCTGAATTTGCACAAGACGTTTCTGACAACGAACAATCATCAGACAACGGAAGTGTATCAAATAGTGACGCTGAACTCCAAATGCAAGATTCCGAAATCGAAGTGCAAGAAGACAATATATCAGACACTGTGCATAATGTAGTTCCAAAAAACCAGGAATTTGAACGTAATTGGCAACGTATTGGACCTAGCAAGGATACAGCGATTGTCTCTTGTCAATGCATAAATATAAATAAATATAACATTATTATTCATGTGATTATTATTTGTTCCTATATGCTCCTACATGTTCCAATATGAGTCGGGTGTCTGTCGCTATAATATGTCGGTACAATATCGGTCTCGAGCTACCGTCACTCTGCGTTAGCACAGTATCGGTGAGCAATCTGAATATGTATTAGTGGAATGTCCGTGCGGGTCAGAAATGACTCCGGCACAGGACTCCGTGCTTTATTAGCCAGTCGGATGGTTAATAACGCGAACGAGATTCGAGAAGTCCCTCGTCAAAAAAGTTGGCCACGTTGCTCGCGTTGAAGAAGCAACGAAGCGTCAAACGTTCTCGATCGGCGAGCAGGATTTCGCAAGGTTCGCGACGTAAAAATGGCTTTTTTAAGGGAAATGAAGACCGAGGAGGGGGGAGGAGGATCGAGGATAATTACGGAGAGCCCTTTCGTTCCGCGAAAATTTCCAAGAGGTCCATTCAGAGGGGCGAGGGGGGGGGAGAAGGAGATTCGCGTTGCTGGCGCGAATGGGGAGCCTCTTTGTTGAAGGCCATTAATCTTCGGCCCGGCTCGATGTATGGCGGTAAATATTATCTACGACAAGGAGCAATAATAAAGCCAAAACGGCGAGGCGAACGACAGAAGGGAGAGAAAAGGTGGTGCGTTGTGCGGGTGGGAAGCGTGACTCGGCTGGTTCCCGAGGCAACGGATCGCCTTAAGACGAGAAAATTGAAAAATGGTCGGAAAGTTTGTCGATGAATATGCAAATGATGTATTAAGATCGAGAGTGCAAACTGCCACGAGGCAGAGAAATATGAAACGTCTGAAATACTTTCCCTCGCGTACGGCGTGCGCGTGCGTTTAATAAGAACGTGGACGAGCCAATTCTTTGCCAAAGAAACATTCCGTTTGAAACAAATTTCCCAAAAGTACTATTGCGCGCCCGTGACTAAGGGAGACTTTGATTCGTACGTGGCATAGACTGAAAAAAGGGCAGAGAAATTTTTTCGTCAACGTACATTTCCTGGAAAATATAATACACTGAAATAATCGATACATTGAATTGCGCTACATCAGACCAATATTATCCATTTATTCGTGTTCCACCTATTGAATAGTTAGTGCACGTGCGAAAAATTTAACAGTAACTCTAAGCTTTATTTCATAACGTCTAATAATCTAGTAAAGTGTAGTATAATTCGAAACATGGGTCAATACATAATTCTACGTCACATATCTTGCATTCGTAATGCGTCTCCCTTTTTATTTTAAGGTTTCAATTAAATGAAATATGTAACTCGTCGAATTCGAGATTGGTACGGAGGTTCTAACCTGAAAACGTACGCTGGAAACTTGAAAAATGATAGGAAGCATGTCTCCTCACGCAGTAACCGCTAGTGGACACACACTATTAACTGAGTTACAGTCATACAGTAGTAGTAACATTTTAGATGTACTCTCGATCTATGCAAAATCTTTTACAAAAAGGATAGATCTTTTCTCGTGAAACGCACTCTATATAGGGTGTTTCACGTAACCTGTGGGTTAAATAATGAAATAAAGTAATGAAATAAAAAATAATGAAAAAAGTCATATAAATCTATGTCCTATCTGTCTTCGTTTATGAGATATAATGAATTTTATAAACAGAGCAAACTCTAGTAAGCTAGTTTTACCAGGGATGGTATATTCAATTTTCATAATAATCATAATTGAAATGAAGAAAATCCACATGTTATTGTGCATTCAAGACATCAACAATTTCTAACTTTTTATTTTTAATTTTTTATTTTTCTATAATAATATAAATAACTTATAAATAACTACTATAAATAATATAATGTAATTAACATGATATATGTATTTTGTTATTAAATATGGCGTATTTTTTTGATGGTGCAATATACGAAAGATACAATACTTGTGTATATCACAAATATTGATATGATATATTATATAAATATCCAATTATAAAAAAGGTGAAATGATTACATTATTGTAATGTAATCTGTATTGAAAACTACGTAAAAATATGTAAAAATTATTTTAATTCTTCGTTTCGATAAAACAAAATTCTACGAAATCTACGTAAAATATTAACAATGTATTAATAATTTATATTTGAAAACAAAGTAATTTCTTTAACCTTATTCATATTCTTCTTTGCATTATCAGTTATAAATCAATGATATATTGAATGATTTGTTTATCTTTATTACCATAAATCATCGAAAATTTTTGAATAGATCACCGTTATTTGTAATTTATGATTATCAATAATTCAATATCTTATCTGAGAAAACCAAAGATTTTGTAAGAAAAACTATAAATAAG